>NW_027366381.1:0-73752 GCF_046119375.1 Phyllobates terribilis | reverse complement strand
TGCTTGGATCATCATGGATTCCTTCCTTAGGCTTCTTAGGAGGTCCTCCATCATCCATGGGTCCGGGGCTTGGATCATCATGGAGTCCTTCCTTAGGCTTCTTGGATGGTCCTCCATCAAGATGCCTTCATCACTTGGAGCATCAAACTTTCCTGGCTTGCTTCTTCTTACATTTAGAACAAAACACTGGCAACCAAAAGATCCCAAGTGAGAAATGTTAGGTGTTTTAACTTTGAACAACTCATAGGGAGTTTTCCCTATCAAATGACAAAGCATCGCCTTATTACGGATTTAGCATGTCGTGTTGATAGCTTTAAACTAGAATACCTGAGAGAGATTTCTAGATAAAAGCATGGTTCTATCCATCTCTTCAAGTGTTACGTTATTTCTTTCCATGATTCCGTTCTACTTAGGAGAGTAATGAGAAGAGAGATTGTGCTCATTTCCATGTTCTCTACAAAATGCAATAAACTCTTTGTTGACAAATTCAGTGCCATGATCTGAATGAATATCCTTGATAGGAGGATCTTTGGCCTTCTCAAGCAAGATAACAAGCTCTTTGAATCGACATAACACTTCAGTCTTGGATTTGATAAAGATAGTCCATGTGAAACGACATAACACTTCAGTCGACGAGTACAAGGAACTACTTGCTTCAACCAATGCTTTGGACATTCATAGGACAACATAAATCCATTTGAATTAGATCAAGAGGTTTGGAATATGACACTTAATTCTTGGATTTGAACAATGCTCAGACCTGCTTCCCTCTTACACAATGAGAATAGCATTTTGATCTCTCTCTATTGATCTTGGGAAGACCTCTAACCAACTCCTAGGTCTGTAGCTTATGAATGAGCTCTAGACTAGCGTGACTATTTATCTTCTGCCACATAGAAGAATTGTCTTTCATGGAGGAGAGGCATAATTCCTTCTCAGGGATGGAAGAAGGATCCAGAACAGAGATATTTTCGAACCTCTTCCCATTAAGAATCAAGTTCCCTTGATCAATGAGAACTTTGCAATCTGATGTAGTGAGCCTGACCTCATTTATACCTTGGTCACATAGTCGGGAAACACTAAGCAAGTTGAATCCCAAGGAGCTCACTAGATTGACGTTCTGAACTTTGAATGATGACATGACCGATTTGTCGTCAGGTGATCCTGGTCAAATCAAATCCCTTATACTCCTCTACAGTAGTAGAGTGGTAAGTCGGGGTCGAATCTACGAGGAACCACATGTATTCAATTTGTCAAGTATTAAGATGACTAACTAGATGAAAGGTGATTGTTTGGGGGATTTGTGAAACTGATTTGTTGTTGTATAAATTTGGGAAAGCACTTCGTATGGTTGGTTGCAACCTCCTAGTCTAATTCAATGATCCTAGGTTCTTCTGTTCGGGTTCTAATCTCTATTCTAACTCCTTTATATCTTCTAATTGCTCTAAACCATGTACTAATGTTGCTGATAGGTCAACTAGCCCTATCAGCGCCTTGTCTACCAATCTAGACTTCAAATTATCAAGCCTAGACCCTAGACAACATTAAGATCATGGATATGTAGGAAGGTGCACTTCCCTTGGCGCCAACACCTCAATAATCTCCCTATCCTACGAATCCAACTAGTACAAGTAGAGATTTGTACTACTAAGCAAGCAGGGTTCTCCGACTCGAATAAACCAAACCATAGCAATATCGAATCAAACTAACAACCTAGGTGATCAATCTAAGAAGTCCATTCAATTCAATTATCAATACACGTAACAGATTAAAGCAATAGAGACATAATTAATACGAAGAACCAGAGATAACAAACCTCACATTGAATTAGCCCAGAGGCACAAACCAACCACACAAAGTCAAAGGAGATTGCTCCTGCCTCATTGCCAAAACCCCTAATGCAATTGAAATGAAAGTGTCAAAAGTTGTAGGGAGAGACAAAGCTCTCCCTATTTATAATGATGTGAGTGGATAACCCTAAATGATAACCTAAAATGTGTTTAGAAAAGGCCCAACCCGAATTACAATTAATCCCTAGGTTAAAAACCCATTAAAACACCCAAAATAGGGTTTTCTCGCGGCGCCTCAGCGGCAGGGGCATGATCTCGTTCCTATTTAGGCACGATCGCTTTGCGTCCAGGAGCATGGGCGCGATTGCGCATTGTCCGGCATAATCGAGTCACTGTGAGTTTGGCCCCAGCTCGTTGCGCGAGATGGGCGTGAGAGTGTCCGGGGCTTCTTCAGTTGTGTTTTTGCTACATTAGCTCCCGCGTCTTCTCCCTTATGCTCGTAATCCTCTCAATTGTACTCTTTGCTCTTCGAATTCCAGACTACGACATTTATGCTCCGATTATGGCCTATTACGACCATGTTTGATGTTAATTCCCACTCCTTATGGTGTACAAGAGGCTGCCAATCACATAATCATTGGGATTAGCTTTTTCGAACCCAATAATAGATGCAGTGATCTTGTTCTTAAAAGAAATGTTGCCTCCATGGACATGTTGAAGTGAATACATATTTTTCTTGTTTCCAGTCATGTGGTACGAGTATCCACTATATAAATACCACATGTTCTCCTCCTTCACTTCAACCCGCACAAACAAAAATCAAGTCTTTTGAGCCTGAGCAATCTTAGCTTTTCAGGGTGGAGTAGTAGAGGAAGCAATATTAGTATTCTTATTAGGATTTTCCTGCACAGAACAAGGGTTAGAAACAACAATTTTAGTAGAGTCAACAATGTTCTTCTTCTTAGAAGAGTTGAGACTCTTATTCTTCTCACATTCAGGGATGACATGACAGTTCTGAACACAGTGCCAACAGACTCTATTGTACATAATATTCCCACGCTTCACGTTTTAGTTCTGAATGGTTCATATTTCTTTATCTTGATTCCTTCTCCAGTGTTTCCACTTCATGCTTGCTTGATGTACATGGAATCAGCACGCTGACCATCGAACCAGTTCTTCATTTTTTTGGAGTTTTTTGAAGAGCTCTTCATTTATGAAGAAGAGGTGTTCTCCTGGGGTATCATTTCAAGAACCTTGATCTTCTCTTCTAGGAACATCTTTATATCTTTCGAGGTATGGAGAGCTAGGCTTAACTCTCATTCTTACAGGCCATCTCTTCATGGATCTTCTCATCCTCATTCTGTTCTTCACTGGTGTTCTCAACAAAACCATGATAACTGAAACCATATTGTGGTTCGACAAAGACAGTCTGATTCACAATTTTCTTCTTGATAGAAAACGATACATCTTCAAGTTTAAACATAATATTCTCAAGAAAATTCTTTGAAGATGTAGAATCAATATCATGTATAGGAGCCTTACCCTTTCAAATTTCACAAGACTTAGAGCTTTCAGAGAGCAACTTTTCTTTTCCTGCAAGTGTCTCTTATAATTAGACAGGTCTGTTTCTAAGCATTCCACCTGCTTACTCCACTGAGCATTCTCATCATTAAGGCATCCAATTTCGTCTTCATAATCAACCATTCTTTCTTGAAGTTCACAGTTATCTTTTCCAAGTTGCTTGCTGATTTTAATTAACTATTTATTATCGAAATCATCCAAATATTTGACGGGATCATTTTAAGTTACCTCAGAAGTCAAAGAATCATTGTTGGATCATCTTGCCATGAGAAAGTATCCAAGTGCAGATCCATTAAAGTTGATGTCTAACTCAGAATCAGACCCCCAAGTAGAAATCGTGGCCTTCTTTTTCTGAAACTTTCCTCTAGAGAACGTGTTCTCTTGAGGAGTTTTGCTCTCCGTCTTTTCATCTTCTGAAGCGTAGGTATAGTTTGTTGCTAGATGTCCCTTTTCCTTGCATTTGAAACACATGAACTCGTTCAAATCTTTCTTGGAGAATTTGGGTTTGAACTTTCTCTTGTAGAACTGCTTTTTGATGTGTTTTGTGAACAAAGAATTCATCTTGTCCTCATCTTCCTCCTCATCAAAACAGTCATCTTCCATCTCAAGCTTAGAAAAAGATTTGGAAATACCAACCTCGATCTTCCTTTTTCAACCTCTTTGGAGAGATTGATCTTGTTCTTTTCTATATCATTGGCCATGAGCTTGTGGATGATTTGATGAAGAGGGATGTTGAGGGCTCCAGAGGTTTTCTCATTATTCATTTCACTAAGGAAAAATTCTCGGTCAGACCATTGACAATGACAAGGGTTTTGGAATTCTTTTCAAGCTCGACCTTAACACTGGTGAGTTTGGAACCCAGCCTGTGAAACATTGAGAAATAATCTGAGACTGACTCCGTTTCCTTCATATTGAAGGAATTATAGTCACTCGGAACTTGAAACTTCTTGCTCTCTTTGAGTTCAGTGCTTCCTTCATGCATCTTCTTCAGAGCATTCCACATTTCATGAGCATTGTCCATGTCTTCTCTGTTCAGGCCATTGAGGATGTACTTCCTCTCCTTGACGTTCTTCTCCACTGTGGTTTAGTCGGCGGGAATCCATTAGGCTTCTAGTTTTGTAAGATCCACTACACCATTCCCATTGAGGATGATGTGCAATCATTTATAGTCGTTAGTGAAGATGTAGCTTTCCATTGTTCTTTCCCACCATTCTTCTTCTCATGCCTTCCTCAGGTGAGGCTTGTTTGTCGAGATACCAAGGGAGAACTCGACATTGTGAGACATTTCTTGTGAGTAGACACACGATTAGAGCCTTGATCTGATACCAATTGTTTGACCAGGTGCGTCTAAGTAAATCTAAGAAACAAATACTTGTTTCTTAGATGTGGAAAACACAAAGAACTCACAAAGGAACAATGTTCATTACAGCGGGAACCTTTAACAACCAACTAGTTGTCCGGGATAAAACCCACTACTTTATCTCGACAGGATTTTGAAACCCTCTTTATATTGATAGACCAATTACAATAATTAGGAGCACACACATCTTACATCTAACATGAAGACTTCCTCATTTTCTAACTCTCTTAACAATATCTCTCACACGCGTCTCCCTGTTCTTTCACTCAAGAATACTCGGATCAACTGTCAGATCTCACACGATCTCAACTCGATTTCCACTTGGATGAGATAATCAGGATGAAGGTGAATGAGTCTACTTACGTGTTCTTGGAAATCTGGTTCCAAGAACACGAACTCATATTTGATGTAGGAACATCGTTTCCTTCACATCCAAATTCATTTAATCTTCTTATGATTTTGCACGCTTCATTAAGCGGCTCAAAACACCAATAAATTATTCATGAACCAAGTGGGAACACACGATCTTACATTACGTATACAATGAATATCAATTCCCTGAGTTTCCCATTAAACGAGCGCCTATTAATCTTCCATCAGAATGCATTCACTCACACGTAGCCAAGAGAAGGTGTTCTATTGCATTAGTGTTTCGTCATCAAATGGATTGAGGTGTTCTTTAGAAACCACTTGATAATACTTCATGAGATGCGGGTGCATGAAAACACTAAAGAAGCACAACACTTAACTTTATAATTTGACAAGGCGTTCTGTTAAACTCAGTTTAACAGAACAGAGTTCTCTAACTCTTGAACAAGGCATAATACCATGTTTTTTAAATTTCGACTCGATCAATCGTGAGCTTATGATCTAATTTAATATGCTTGCAAGATAAACTTGATAAACCTCGAAATAATATTATTTTTGTCATAATCAAAAGAAAGAAAAAAAGAAAATATTGCTCATCAAGAGAACAAAACACTGTTCTCCAAATTCACAATGCTAACACAGAACAAATATGAATTAATTTACGGAGAAAAACACTTAATCAAATAATATCCACTCCTAGTTGACAAGTTGATCATAGAAATTCATTCGATATCAAACATACAATGTGTTCCTACTCCAATACGAATATAACTAGAACCTCAAATAGAGTATAATAGTCCTTTCCAAATGGTCAACCACGATGATCCCATCAATGGTTCAAACCAAAGGAAACAATAAATAGGGAGCAAAAACATATGGGCATGAGTGACTAGTCCTAAATATCAATTCTTTACACAATAGATTAACACAAACAGATACGAATATGATATATTTACTTCAAAGGAATAAAATGCATCAAACATGCACAATCTATCCTAGCAAACGATATAATCAACACAAAGACTAGTTGGCCAAACAAGACAAAATATCAATCAAAACTAAGCAATTAAAGAGATAACACTAATTGCAATAGATAGGGAATAGAAAATCTCGTATCTTTTAATTCAACTAGAAACTTCAAGATCCAACTAAGCGAACAAGCTCTTAGTTCATGTTCCCGTTTGTAAAATAAAAAACTAAAATATTAGGGCAAACTAGAAAGGAAAAGAGAAAAAAGAGAAGAGAGATAAAAAAATTTTAGTTACATACCTAGAAAATCTCTCCCTAAAATTAAATCACAAAAACTAAATAAAAGTCCAAAAAGAAACTAACTAAAATAATAATAATGTCTGGAAGAATTAATTAAAAACAAATGCAAAAACAACTCTCGGTAAAATTCATGGCAAGTTGATAACGCCCATTTTGTACATATTTTTAGAGTCTAGTTGCAATTTCATTTGCATACATATTTTATAGTTAATTTCACATTATCTTGTATTTGGAGTCCACACTCGTGATTTTATGTGCTTCAGATATTTTTGGCCAAACTGCTTGGCAAGGAACAGATTGGACGAGAGATGAAATTTAAGTTCAAGAATATTGATTAAGGTGGGCCTGTCCATGACAAGTTGGAAGGAGTGAATTACTTTAATTAATACAAGAGATGTTACTGGAATTTGGGGGTTTATGTAGTAAATAAGAGGAATGATTAAGAGAGTTTTGAGTCTAGATTATTATTTGGGGAGTTTTTTGAGGGATCAAATTTTTTAGAGAGAAGAGATCGTCCATATAAATACGGCATGGGATTGAACTTCAAGAAAAAGTTTTTATGCTAGTCTGATTCCAAGATTGGTATTATTTTTCTAGCCTTTTGTCAATTCGGATTATTTTGTTATTGAGATTTAGTTTTATCTCCGGTGTTTATTGAATAATACATAAAAGTTGATGGCTAGTGGAAATCTGTTGATACCTTCAATCATGCTTGGCTAAACTTTAAGTTCTAAGGTTATGGTGATCCAGAGTATGCGAATTTAGATAGAATTGTACTTTGTCTTGAATTGAAATATTGTTGATTCATTCCTAGATACTTTATTCCCATATTAGCTTAGGCTAATTGGATCATATTAGAGTTTGAGACTGAAAGGTGAAAACGATAATAGGTAATTTGGTAGGGGTTTGAGATTGAAAGGTGATAGCTTTTACCGGAATCAAAGGAATTGAGCCTGAGTGTTATTTGTGCGAGAGCAACTTTATTACTCTTATGGATACTAAGCCATCATTGATGTTCTAGGTTTAGGTTGATGTAGCAGAGCACGACAATGGATGTTATTTACATTTATACCTAGGCTCTAGTTTCTTAATGGGTTTGAATAAGATTAGCTATGCACGATAGTGATTCCTAGTTTAGTTTAGACATGTTTACTATTGTCTAATAGGAGTTACTGAATTACCTTATATGACTTACCTTCAATAATTAGAATAGATTCCGGCAGAGTTTGATTTTACATATTGAAGCATTTGGTGATCCTTAACCTTAGAATCATTTATCCCTTATCTTCCATATCTTTTATTTGCTTTTTTAGTTGTTAATTAGTTTGATTTCCCAATATGACATATTTTCGGCCTAGCACACTCATAGTAATTTTAACTAATGTTACATTGGCCTCTTTGGAATCGACACTTGATTACTACAACCGATCTCTTACACTTTCGAGTAGGTTTTAGCACCATCATGTTTTTGGCACCGTTGCAGGTGACATTTTGTAGTATCGGTTGTATCATACAACTGGTTCGACTATGTCTTTTATGTTATTTGATCCTTTTCTCTTTTCTTTGATCTCTGGTTCGGTTCCTTCTCATGAGATGAGATCTAAGCACTAATAATCTCAACGACTTTGATCCCGAACCTGAGCGTGCTTTTCACTTGAAATGAAGAGAACAACGTGATCTTATTGAACAAGAGATGGCTGGTAATGGAAATGATGGTCTACTTAACAACGTCATGGATCAACCACATATGACTCTAGGTGACTATGTGAGGCCCAATCACCTAGGGAAAGTTTCAGGTGTGGTTTGACCTCCCGTGCAAGCTCGTAACTTAAAGCTCAAGACTTCTTTGACCAACATGGTTCAACAAAATCAGATTGGGGATTTGCCTTATGAGAATCCACACCTATATTTGGCCACTTTCACTAAGCTTATGGACACAATGAAGATCCATGAAGTGAGCAAAGAAGCACTCTTCTTCCGAGAATTCTCATTCTCTCTACGAGATAGATAAAAAGCTTGGTATAAGGCCATACCTCTTGGCTCTATTACCACTTGGGAGGAGTTAACCAAGGCATTTGTCACCAAGTATTTTCTTCCTATGAAGACGGAAAAGATGAGAAATAAGATCCTATCCTTCCAGATGAAAGATGATGAGTCACTCTATGAAGATTTGGAGAGATTCAAGGAGCTGTTGATGTTGTGCCCTCATCACGGGCAAGAGAAGTGGACTTTGCTAAATGTCTTCTATAATGCAGTTGATAGTTGTACTAGACTTATTATTGATAATTTGGCTGGATGTAGAATCATATCAATGGATGTTGAGGAAGCATGCGATTTGATCGAGGAAATCACTCAACATTGTCATTATTATAGTGACGCTCGGTCAACTCCTAAGAAGACAATTGAGTTGTATTAGGTGTATTATGAGACACACCAACAAGCTCAAATAGATGCTATGCAACAAGAGATCAAGATGTTGAATTTGGCGGGTCAAAAGTTCAAAGAGTATGGGACAGGGTCATCCTATCAAGATAGATCTAGTGTGGTTTGTTGGTTTTGTGGAGAGAGTGACCATACTATTTCATCATGCCAATATTTCAGTGCTTAAAGTGAAATCCATGGTGAGTAAAACTATATGAATAACTTCAATCGAGGTCCTAGGAATGATCCATATTCCAACACAAATAACCCCGGTTGGCTTGATCATCCTAACTTCTCTTGGGGAGGGGGGAGTCAAGCTGCTCCAAGACAACCCCCCACTTTCTAACCAAGACCTCCTCCACTACAAAATCAAGAGCATTCTAAACCATCTGATATACGCTTCAAGTAATAATGAAGTAGCTTCATAACATAAAAAATAAAATGGATAGTCATGATATTTGCATGCTCAATATGCAAAGAATGCTCCTACCGACCCATGGTCATCTTCCAGGCCAAACTAAGGCCAATCCAGAAGGACAAATCAATGTTATGTCCTTGAGTAGTGGAAGGCAACTTGAGGATTCTTAAGTGGTAGATATTAAGCAGAAAGGTGTAGCTATTGAAGACCGCGAAGAAGCTATGGTTCAAGAGAAAGAGAAAAAGGAAGTGCCTAAGTATGTACCACCACCAGCTTTCAAGCCCCCTTTTCCTTTCCCACAAAGGAAAAGGGAGAGTCAAGATGCTCCAAGGCAACCTCCCAGTTTCTAACCAAGACCTCAACCACCATAAAATCAAGAGTGTTCCAAACCATCCGACGAGTCTATGCTTCATGTAATAATGAATGAGCTTCTGAACATAAACAAGAAAATGGATAGTCATGATATTTGCATGCTCAATATGAAAAGAATGCTCCTATGCCACATGGTCATCTTCCAGGCCAAAATAAGGCCAATCCAGAAGGACAAATCATTGTTATGTCCTTGAGTAGTGGAAGGCAACTTGAGGATCCTTAAGTGGTAGATCTTAAGCAGAAAGGTGTAGCTATTGAAGATTGCAAAGAAGATATTGTTCAAGAGAAAGAGCAAAGGGAAGTGCCTAAGTATGTGCCACCACCAGCTTTCAAGCCCCCTTTCCTTTCCCACAAAGGAGAGCTCAAGCTCAAGTAGATCACCAATTTGGCAGATTTGTGGAGGTATTGAAACAACTTTGCATCAACATTTCCTTCACCGAAGCTCTCAAGTAAATGCCAACTTATGTGAAGTTCTTGAAGGAGATCCTATCCAACAAGAGAAAACCTTGAATATTATCACACTGTTGCTTTGAGCCAAGAGCCTAGTGCTCTCATCTAAAACAAGTTGTCTCGTAATCTTGAAGATCCGGGCAGCTTTAGTGTTCGTTTAGTAATAGGTAAGAGTACCTACCATGCCTTGTGTTAATTGGGTGCTAGTGTGAGCATCATTCCTCTATCCATATTGAAGGAGCTTGATCTAGGAGATCCTAGACCAGCGAGGATGACTCTACTCATGGCCGATACATCCATGACAAGCCCGGTTGGTATTTTGCAGGATGTTCCTATCCAAATCGACAAATTTTACATCCCGATTGATTTCACTGTCCTTGATATTCTTGTTGATTCTCTTATTCCAATATTAGTGGGAAGACCCTTTCTACCTATCGCGGGTGTTGTAATTTATGTTAAGTAGGGTGTTCTCTCCATCAATATTGGGGAAGAGAAAATCGAAGTCAACTTTCCTAAAGTTGTTAAACAACCTACTTTTGAGGATGATATCTCAAACTTGGATATGGTTGACAAGCAAACTCAAGAATCATTGATGGCCATTGTGATTTATGATCCCTCAGAGTATTGCTTGACTGAGAGTATGACTGGAACAAGCAATCTAGATCTACTTGCTGATGTGCTTTGTAGATTTGGAATCTACTAGATAGATGCCTGAGACTGTTGTTGAGACCCTAGCTAGTGAAGACACCTCCCCCATGGAGGAGACTAGAGAGGCACAAAAAGTGGAGTTGAAGACACTTCCATCCAATTTGAGGTATGAGTTACTTGGACCTAATTCTACCTGTCCCGTGATTGTAAATGCTAGATGATCAAAGAAGACTTAATCCAATCATGAAAGAAATTAGTCCCTCCACGTGCATGCATATGATATTAATGAAAGATGATCATAAACCCACCATTGAGCATCAAAGAAGACTTAATCCAATCATGAAAGAAGTATTGAAAAAAAGAAGTGCTTAAATTGATGCAGGCATTATTTATCCTATTTATGATAGTGCATGGGTTATTGTTGTTCATGTTGTGTCTAAGAAAGGGGAATGACTTTCGTGAAAAATGATAAGAATGAATTGATTCCCACTAGAACTGTCATGGGGTGGAGAATGTGCATTGACTATAGAAAATTGAACAAGGCCATTAGGAAAGACCATTTCCCACTCCCATTCATAGATCAAATGCTAGAAAGATTATCTAAGAATTCACACTTTTGTTATTTGGATAATTATAGTGGATTCTTCCAAATCCCTATTCATCCGGATGATCAAGAGAAGACCATATTTACATGACCCTATGGCACATTTTCTTATAGGAGAATGCCTTTTGGTCTATGTAATGCACCAAGTACCTTTCAAAGATGCATGATGGTTATATTTTATGACTTTATTGAAGATATCATGGAGGTTTTATGGATGATTTCTTCGTGTATGGTACTTCTTTTGATTCTTGCTTGTCTAACTTGTCCCGAGTTTTACAACGGTGTGAAGAAGTTAACCTTGTTTTGAATTGAGAAAAATGTCATTTCATGGTAAATGAGGGGATTGTCTTAGGGAACTTGGTTTGTAACCATGTAATTGAGGTTTAAAAGTCTAAGATTGAGATCATAGAGAAGATGCCACCTCCAACATCATTCAAGGGTGTGAGAAGTTTTCTTGGACATGATGGGTTATATAGAAGATTCATTAAGGATTTTTCAAAATTTTTAAAACCTCTCACTAACATGATTTAAAAGGATGTTTCCTTTGAGTTTTCAGAAGAATGTTTTGTTGCTTTTTGCAGGTTGAAGGAGGCTTTGATTTCTTCTCCCATAATGTAACCTCCTGATTGGGATCTCCCATTTGAGCTGATGTGTGATGAAAGTGATCATGCTATTGGGACTATTCTTGGCGAAGGTAAGGAAAAGAAGCTACATGCTATCTACTATGCTAGTAAAACTTTTGATGAGGCTCAAGTGAATTATTCTACCACTGAAAAAGAGTTGCTTGCTATAGTATTTGCTTTTGAGAAGTTCTTGTCCTATTTGGTTGGTGCCATTGTCATTGTTTACACCGACCATGTTGCTATCAGGTATCTCTTGAGTAAGAAGGAGGCAAAACAAGGACTTATTCGTTGGATTCTGCTTCTTCAAGAGTTTGACTTCGAGATTAGAGAGAAAAAGGGCTTGGAGAATTTGGTTGCTGATCACCTCTCTAGAATGAGTCCCGAGCATTTGGAGAGAACTAAGGATGAAAATCCCATTGATGATTCATTTCCTGACAATCACCTATTCCAAATAAAAAATGTGTCATGGCTCTTGTAAATTCAAAGTTGCCATGATTTGCTAATTTTGTCAATTACTTGGTTTGCCAAAAGTTACCTCCTAAGTTGTCTTTTCAACAGAAGAACAAATTCATGTATAATGTTAGGCATTACTATTAGGATGAGCCATTGCTATTCAAGAAGTTTGATGATGGGGGTGATTAGAAGGTGTATTCCAGAGTAGGAGGTAGAGAGTGTTATCACTCATTTTCATTCTCTACCATGTGGAGGCCATGCTAGTTCATCTTAAACTACCTCCAAGATTCTTAATTCTGCTCTCTATTGTCCTTTGATGTTAAAGGATGTGCACCGATTTATTGCTTCTTGTGATTCTTGTCAGCGCACCAATAACATTTCTAATGGGAATGAGATGCCTTTACAAAACATTTAGGATATTGAGATCTTTGATGTGTGGGGAATGGATTTCATGAGACCTTTTCTACTATCTTGCTCTAACAAGTACATTCTTGTGCGGTTGATTACGTGTCTAAGTGGGTTGAATTTGTCACCTCTCCTACAAGTGACTCGAGGGTTGTGTCCAAGCTCTTCAACAAGGTAATATTTCCTAGATTTCGGACCCTCAGGTTTGCGATTAGTGATGGACGTTCACACTTCATTGAGAGCAAGTTTGAGGCATTGCTAAAGAAGTATGGGGTGACTCACAAGGTTGTAACCCCTTACCATCCTAAAACAAGTGGTCATAATGGAGAAAACGGTTTCCCAATCCCGTAAGAATCGGTCAATGAAGCTTGATGATGCTCTTTGGACGTATAGGATGACTTTAAAGACTCCTATTGGCATCACCGTGTACCGGATTGTGTATGGGAAGTCTTGTCACTTACCGGTAGAGTTGGAGCACAAGGCTTATTGGCCTATCAAACTGTTCAATTGTCACATGAAAGAAGCTGGTGAAAGCTGGTGAGAAGAGGATGTTCCAATTACAAGAGTTGGAAGAGTTATGTCTATATGCTTACGAGAGCGCACAGATCTACAAAGAGCGTACTAAGAGATGGCATGCCAAGCATATCATTCCGAGAGAGTTTCAAAAAGGTGACCTTGTCTTGCTCTTCAACCCCCCCTTGAAATTTTTTTCGAGCAAACTAAAGTCAAGATGGAGTGGTCCGTTCCATGTACGCAAAGTGTACCCGCATGGTTTTAATCGAGATATGGAGCGAGACGGCATGACAATTCAAGGTGAATGGACAATGCTTGAAGAAGCACATCATTGGAGATCCATTCGAGAAGGTCGCTTCTCTCTACCTTGACCTGAACCGCTAGGGACGTAAGGACGATCAAGCTAACAACCTTAAAAAAGTGCTTGATGGGAGGCTATCCGTATTATTTCCTTTGTTAATAAAATATGCAGTGGGATACTCGGCCATACACTCGGCCGAGTATCGGGCCCCGTTTACGGGCCAGTTGGAAACTTGGCCATAAATCCGGCCGAGTTGCCAGCCGCGTATACGGGCCAGCGGGAAACAAGGCCTACAACTCGGCCGATTTGCATGTCGAGTTTTGGTCCGCTTACCGTTAAGAAAGGAAATTCCTTCGCACAACAAAGAGAAAAAAAACAAAAACTGCGTGAGTTCTCATATGTTCTTCGTTACGCACAACAACCCACCACCGCACAACTCTTCCCCTTTGTTCTTCCCCCTACACTCTGCCGCTCCTCTACCCACCACGTCGGTGCCGGCCCTCTGCCAACCACCGTGCGTCGCCTCTCTGCACACTAGCACCCGCACGTTCCCTGCACAACATCAGTCCGTGAAGGCTGTTGCAAACAGAGCGTTGACCTTTTTAGGCCTTTTTTACTTGATTCAGTACCACTCTTCATCTTCTATGCTCCTCCTAATCTATTCAAGAGATTAATTGAGTATTTTCCCCTCTTTCAACTTGATTTGGATTTCTAGGGTTTATGTCAAAATTGTTTGAATTGGGGATGAAATTGGTTGAATTGGTGATCAAATTTGTTTGAATTATGGGAGTATGATGCTTGTGTTGATTGATTTGTGCTATATTTTATCTTTTATGCGGGAATTTCATGTCAATATGCCTTTTAGTTGAATTTGTTGTTTTCTCCACGTGTAAATTGTTGGACGTCTAATATTATGTTGCATTCTTGTGGGGCTCGGTGAGCCAATTTGTGATATTATTGTTGGGTCGTTCTTGATGCAACAACATATTTATGTGTTTTCTTGTCTTGGTGTTCTTGTTTCTTTGTGTATAGTTGTTTGAATTTTGCCATGTCTTCTCAGGGTATGAAGAGAGGAAAAGTACATGCTTCTTCCTCTACGGTGCACCTTCCTACTCCTTGGGTTGGGGAAGAATCTCCCCACTCTGAGGGTATTCAATTCATGGCTGCTAAGAGCATCGCTCGATTTGAGGTTACTAAGAAGAGGAGGTTGGTACCGACACGATATAACGACTTTGAGCTCCTCGATTCTATGGGTTTTCAGGATGATTTGAATGGTTAGCCGGGAATTTGGGGTGGAAAAGTTTCATTCATCTTCGAGATCCTACTTATAGGAGTCTCACACTCGAGTTCCTAAGTATTCTTGAGTGTGATCTCATGAGCGGTGCGGGAGCTAGCAACGAGATTTGCACATTTTGTCTTGCTAATGCTGATAGGAAGCTCGACTTGGTATCCAATAATACGATCTTTGGATTTCCTAGCAATGGGGGTGCTCGAGGGGAATCTTGCGTCACCTTTTGCAAAGCCGGGAACCTTTGGCACACTATTGGTTCCGACGACTATGATGCTACAAGGACTAAGGCTACTAGCATAACCAATCCGGTGATTTGAGTTTTTCTTCACTTCATGGCTCACATTATCTTTGGGAGAGGTGATGGGGGAGAGAATATTGCAACCAAACAAGAGGTGATGATATTTTTGCAGCCTTACATGCCCATACAATCGACTATTCTGGCTTCATGATGAGACACTTGAGTTCGTTGTGCAACAAGGATAGGTACCATTTCTATAGGTGGATTGGTGACTCTATTGGCTAAGAACTTTTATTTCAACTTGACCGGGAGTTTGATATTGTTGTTCTTCTCCCTCTTGGCTATGACTTGCTCAATAACATGCGGTTGCTTTACTAGTACCACAACACTTTGTATTGGGATCTTTCTCTGGGATGTTCCGGGAATGGTGACCATCTTCTCCACATCCCTAATGAGGGGAGAGTTTCTCTCTAGGAATCAATTAACTGGAAGGCTATCATTCGTTCTGCTGATCCTACTCATTTCCAGTTGAAGAGTGGTCCGTCCGACCTGCTAGATGATTTGATAGAAGACGCGGATGCGGTGGATACGAATGATGACGACGTCAATGAGGATTTTGACCCGAATGCTGCGAGGGTAGAGTCTAGGCTTGTTACTGAGAGTTCCCTCTACTTGTCCGATCCGTGCTTATATGATATGGTTGAGAGGATGCATCATGATATGTTGGCCGGGTTTTCCGCTTTGCACTCCCGCTTTGATATCATGTCTGCTGAGTTACGTGGTCTCCCGGGTCGACCATCTCCTCGACCTCCTTCTCCAAAGTAGTTCATTGTGAGTGCTTCTCTTCCTTTACTTTTTAATTCTGCATTGGGGACAATGTTAATTTTAACCTTGGACGAGGAGAGTATTTTCTGTTTGCATTGCATGTAGGTTGTGTAGTTAGTTGTACTTTCATTTTTTTCTTTTTCTTTTTCTTTTATTTTTCTTTTATTTTTTGGATTTTTGTGTGTCAGTTATCATATTCCCCTACTTCGTCCTTTCCGGGCTCTTATAATGGTGCATTTATTGTGAATCTCTTTAATATGCTTTAGTTGTTAATATGGCAATTGCATTATGAGGATGATATGATTGATCATGCTTTTGCAATTGATCTGAGAATGTGGACTTTGATTAAGATGTGTTAGGACCGATAATCTATATAAATGTTCTAGTGTTCTTGTTGGCCTTTATTGGACTACAATTTCATAAGTCCTCTGATTTTTCATGTGTGATCTCTCTTTGCCTGTTATCTCTAGAACTTGCTTGTACATCTCTTCGAGATTGCATTTAGGACTATTATGCATTAACTTTCACTGAGACATTTATTTTTTTCATGATCCCATACTATCCTTGACCACCATGATATTGATTTCCTCCTTTAGTAGCCCTTTGAGCCTTAAATCCTTTTATTTGATAGCTCCACAAAAGTAATCCGAGTCTATATTTGTATCCTACGTATCCGGGGGATTGAACTTCTCTTTGCTTTGTGTGGGTGTGGAACAAGCTTATGGGAGTTGTGTGAATGATGGGTGTTCTATGATATTCGAATGCAAAGTGTCTTATCACGTTGTTTATATCAATTTGCTTTCTTCTTCAAAAAAAAAATAGAAAAAAGGGAAAATAAAGGGGGGTGAGGCTCCTAGAGCAATAGCCGGAAGAGCATGTGATGTCCGTGGTGTGAAAGACCACTCCGGGTTTGATCCTCAATGGAAGTGCGAAGAGCTTAATTAGTGGGCCTGAACCATAAAACAGAAGGACCGATACCCCAAGAACCAGTAAAAAAAGTGAATAAGTGAAGAAGAAGAACAGAAGCAACAAAAGACAATGTGGTAATTCTTGGATTGGGTTGTGATTATTGTGTTCATTATAATATCAATTGTGTTGGTGTTGGATTTTAGTGTTGTTCATATTCCCTGGATTTAGCACTACTTGACCAAAAGTTATCCATGCCTTATCAATATACCTCAGACCCATTACAACCCTATTATATGTCTCGTGATTGTGTTTTGCATCGTACCTAGTAGTGAAGATCTAGATTTGTTTGCAAGACTTATGGTTGTTTAACATTCAAAGTTTAGGAATGAATTTGAGTAAAACACATGCCTAGACACATGAGTGTGAGTGACTTGTTCTTTTATCCTGGTAAGATCTAGAGTGACAAAAATAATGTATTCTTGTCATTGATTGAGAAGCATGCTAGGAAGGAATTTGTTTTTTTATTTGGTCTTTCATTATTATCGTTCATATATCACTTGGATAGAGATAACTTTTATATATTTTATGAGTTCGATGTCATGTGCTTGCTTGGGACAAGCAAGGTTCAAGCTTGAGGGATTTTAATACCATGCATTTTAGGCTAGTTTAGGTCATGTTTATTTCATTTAAATAGAGTCATTTTGCTTCTTTCTATTCTTGTTTTATTTTTTTTCATAGATTTTTGTAGAGTCAGAGTCTACTCTTATGTTTGCTGATTTCAGGTATTTTGGAGATGGTTTGTTTTGAGATCACAATCAATCATATGTTGGTGTCCGAGTTGAAGGATTTGAGATACGATGCCAAGGAGGGAACTTTACTAAGAAGGTGTCAAGGAAGGACGAAAATGAGTCTGGACGAGCTACAACTGGAACGGATGGAAGCATAGGGAAACTCGGCCTACAGTCCTGCCGACTTGTAGCCCGCATCAACAAGCCAGAGGGAAATTTAGTTCCAAACTCGGCCGCTTTTCGGGCCGATTCTGGATGTTCTCTTCATTATATCGAGAGTCTCTTCATATTATTGTAATTTGAGGGGTTATGTTTGAAACTCAAGGGTTCTTTTTGGGGAGTTACACTTTGAAGGGAGAAAAACCTAGTTTCTTTTGGGAGATTACTTTGCAGATTTGTTCGAGATTGGAAGTCCAAACTTGGATTGAAGCAAGTATTCTCTCTTCCGTTAATCCATTTGAATGATTTCTATTGTTCTTATGAATCTCTTTGTTAATTCACCAATCATGCTAGGCTAAACCTTGCATATATAGGGTTGGCTTGATCCCAACAATGATATGTTAGATTTTTATCTTGTGTTTGTCTTTGATGGAATGAATTCTTGTTTGATTTGATTCTAGGGCTATTATTGTGATTGAGATAGTCAATTATAATTCTACTACAATGAGTTTGAAAGGAGATACTTATAGATTTCAATTAGACATGACATGAGTCTGAAAGGAGATTGTTATTGTTGGAACTACCTAGAATTCAGCCCGAATAAACTTGTTTATTCTTGTGGAGATCTAAGTAATCATAGGAAACTATGTTAGGTTGGACTTAACTGAGTACGAAAGTGGATGTTTAGCCGGTCTTGTTCTAGTTTCTAAGTGTCTAAAGACTCTAAACTTGATAGCTTTGCATGACAACACTTGTTAGTTGGAGTTTAGATACGTATACTATTATCTGAAAGGAATTAGTAGATATAATGGATTGCTTACCGTCAAACAAGCCCATGCTATTTCATGATAAACACATTGTATAATCTACCGAGGAGTTTTTGTGGTGATCCTTAATCCTAGATATTTATCATTCACATAACTTTCTCATATTTGCATTCCTCATTTTTGTAATTTAATCACTAAAACTCTTTTTACGGCTTATTTACCAGATTAGTTTCAAAAGTTACTACTTTGTCCTCGTGGGAATGACACTTGAAAAGTTACAATCGATCCCATATGCTTGTGGTTAGGTTTGGTCCTATCACAAGTATCGGCGGACGCCTCTATCGCTGGCGGGCATCGATCGTTTGAATTACGTGTCCCTTGAACAAGCACGCCACTGGGCACCTAAAGTACAAATTTGGGCTCTGTCGTGGCCATTCAACTTTCATTTCTTCATTTCAACTCTTGGCTTCGGTCGTGATCTTCACTTGAACTCTTCAAAGCCTTCTAAAATCTCTAATTCAATACGTTATGTATCTAGTTTGCACTAATATAGCTCAGAATGTACTAAAATTCCGTCAAATCCTTGAGAAATAGACGCATTGTAGATGTGCCTATCAAACTTCCACAAACTTGAACTCTACTCATAACGAGTGGAATCGGACAACCACTTCATATGAAATGAAAATCATGTAGATCTCCAAATGCAAAGTCATAAAAAAGAACAAGAACATCATATGCTCAAATCAACCTAACATCCACAGAATGATCTCAACTCATAAATATCATCAAATTCGATCATAATCAACCAACAATTCCTAGGGAAAAATTTGCAATGCTCAACAACATCAATATGCATCAAACACCATGAGAAAACAAATCTAACCTAGAATACTTCGTGCCATCATCAAATATGCACCAAAATGCCAAAATAATGCCAAAATCTCCACTCTTCCATACTTCAACACAACCATTATCTAATTATACAATAACTGCCATAACCACAATAAAATGAATCGGAACATAACTAACCTCCTTCCACAGCTCAAAATGAAAGTGAACTCATAGGTAGTACACTATTGTTCCAAGTGAAAACCTACCCCAAAACACTTCTATACATCGTACACTTATGTCTCCGCGCCAAGTAAAATCAAACATCCTAATACAGTCAACTCTTTCAGACTCCAATTCTTGCTTATGCGCCCTTTCAGGTTTTAACCTAACACTATCATAAAATGTGCTCACAAACCACACTATCACTGTAAAGCTTGTTTTTGTCATGCCTATTCCCAGCGAGATTATCTTCTTATTGCTTGAGCCACCTTTTCTGGTTTTCAGCTCATCCCAAATTTATTTTTGGCTTTTTTAATCTTTATGCTCTGTTAATTTTCAGAAATGATATGCATAATACCTATCTCTTCCTCATACTTAAAATAGACATTGTCCTCAGTGAATGAACATAATAGATAAGGGAAAAGAGGGTGATACCCAAACAGTACGGTGAAACTCTTGATTGAAGAAATTCAGAAACGATCCTCATCACCCGCAATGGACACTTGTGATTGCAATGGTTGTTGAAGGTGGATAGTACTCGTAAATTATTATCGGAGATGAAATCCTAATCAATGTAATGTAGGCGAGCACGAGGGTAACAATGGTGAAAATGGATCTCTGGATGAGTTGTGGAATCATGAAAATGTTGTATTTGAGTACTGGTAGACAACAATGGAACTCTCCGGTCTTCAAGATGGTCTTTGGTGGTGAAACCTCGCAATCAATCTATACTTACATCACTACACTCTAGTTTTGCTTCGAGGGGATTTCCCATTAATTTTTGACTCTATCATCTCTTTCTTTTATGCTTTCAATTCCTCGGTTCTTTCATCTCACATAAATACTCGTATGCTCTCTCAAATTCTTTTCACGCATTCCATTACTCTCTAATTCTTTTGAAAATGCTCATTTATTTTCCTCACGATACCTCATATATTCACTCGTTTTAAAAACAAGTTCAAGAGCTTTGAAAATTATACATTGGAGTGTATGGGGCCGCTGACCGGTTCAAAGAGAATTCAACAACATATGAAACCGGAAGGCTCCGACAAAATAGCGGCTAGTGCTGATTCAATCACAAGGCAACCAGTGGAGGGCGCCCAAAAATTGACGGTGGGCATTGGAAACCGGCGGCGGGCATCATCGAGAACTGAAACAAGAGCTGGGTGGAAACGAGCAACTGGCGCTGGGCACCCAAAACTGTCGACTTGCGCCACACATAGCTGGGTTGTCACCTTCTTTCCATTCTTACCATAAAACTCAACCGAGGGAAACGAATTGCAACTAAGCTAAATTAACTAAGAAAGGAAAAAAGCAAATACCTACGTCGGGTTACCTCCCGATAAGTGCCTTGTTTGATTTCATGGTACAACGTTATTTATGCTCAATTTGGCACATTGGGATCCTCCTATTCAACTTCTTCAACTACTTCTTTGGAGACACTTCGAAATATTACTTCACTCGCTGACCAATTACCTTGAAAAACATAATGAGTCTCGTGATCATATAGATCGATTTCACCATGACAGTAAAATTTGGCAAAGATGTATGTCCCGTCCATCAGGATCTCAATTGTCTTGGGAATAATCTTAGGCGAGAAGTAAATAATAAGACCTTATGCCCAAAGATGTATGGTTCCTCAAAATGTTCTTATTATGACACGATTTTGTCTTCTCTTTGTTGTGCAAGGCATTGTCATAGGCCTCCAGTGTTGCCTCCTCCAACTCACTCAATTGGAGTTACTACTCTCCCCAAATGCATCAAAATTCATGTTGCACTTCGAGACAATCCAATACACTCTATGCTCAAGTTCCACCGGGAGATGACAAACCTTACCAAACACAAGTTGATACATTATCATACTGAAGGGTGTTCTATAGGCTTTTCTGTATGCCCAAAGAGCATCATCTAATCGAAGGCTCCAATCCTTCCTACTGGGAGAGACATTCTTCTCTAGAATGACCTTTATTTCTCTATTAGACACCTATGTCGTGTCATCATTTGAGGGTAATATTCCGTAGAAATTCAATGTGTAACATGATACTTCTTTAAGAGTGCAACAATTATTCTATTACAAAAATGAGTACCCATGTCACTTATGATTGCTTTAGGAATCCCAAATATAGCAAATATGCGAGACTTTAGAAAATCTGTCACTACTTTAGCCTCATCAGATCTTGTAGCTTTAGCTTCAAACCACTTGGAGACTTAATCCACCACGACTAAAATATAGATATTACCACCGGAATTACGAAAAGGACCAATAAAATCAATACCCCAAACATCAAAGATCTAGTAGAAAATCATGGATGATTGTGGCATTTTGATGTCTCTAGTTCATATTCCCGACTCTTTGGCACCCTACATAGAACTGAAAAAGTCTTCCGCATCGCGAAAGAGAGTTGGCCACCAAAAACCTTTATCAAGCGCTTTTGTAGCATTACGCCTTGGCAAAAAAATGACCCCCACATGCACCATCATGACAAAAACGAAGGATATGAGTCACGTCATTTTATCGAATGCACCAACAGACTACTTAGCCACCTCCAAGTTTCCACAAATATGATCATCCCACATAAAATGTTTTGCACAGTTATACAACCTATCTTTCGTAGCTTTATTGTACAAGTACAAAACACTGTGGAATAATTTACAAGTCAGCATACCACAACTCAATATGGTTAAGGCGCATAAGACACTCACCAGGGAAAGAAGTGTGAACTATGTCTGCTGGGCATTCTCCTCATGGACATGTCTACTAAGGTGGTTAGCCAAAAGATATTCAATACCTTTCTTGTCCTTTTTTTCAATATCAAATTCACTTAAGAGGAGAATTCACCGAATAATCTAGGCTTGGTTTCTTTCTTCTCCATCAAATAACGGAGTGCTGCATGGTAAGTATAAATGATCACCTTAGTACCTAGGAGGTACTACAAGAACTTCTCTAATGCAAAGACTACAACAAGAAATTCTTTCTCCGTAGTAGTGTAATTTCTCTGGGATTTATTCACAATAATAGAAACATACTGAATAACATGAGAGGCGCGTGCCTCTTTCTGGCCTAGGGCCGGACCCACTGCATAATCACTAGTATCACACATAAGGTCAAAGGGTTTGGTACAATAAGGAACTCGGATAATAGGAGCACTTGCGAGGCAATCTTTTAAGTCATCAAAATCCACCTTGCAATCATCATTAAAATCATACTCAATATGCTTTTTTTAATATCCCGCATAAAAGTGAGGAGCTTTTGGAGAAATCATTACAAAACCTACGATAAAACCAGCCTGGCCAGGAAAAGAGCAAACTTCACTCATATTAGTAGGATAATTCAAGGATTGAATTACATCAACCTTTGCCCTATCGACCTCATTACCCATAGAAGAAGCTATATGACCCCAAAGAGTGCCTTGATCAACCATAAAATGACATTTCCCAGAGTTCAAGAAAACATTAGTCTCAACACACATAGAAAGAACTAATGATAAGTGATGAACGCATGAATCAAAATGTTTTCCATGTACAGTAAAATCATCCATGAACACTTTTATATAAAATGAATATATTCAGGAAAATTCTCACCATACAACGCTGAAATGTACCTGGGGCATTGCATATCCTGAATGACATACGATGATAGGAAAATGTATCGAAGGGACATGTGACTATCATCTTGGCTTGATCCTCAAGAGAGATGGCTATTTGGAAATAGCCAGAATACCCATCAAGGAAACAATACTAAGCTCATCTTGCCAACCTTTGTAGCATTTGGTCAATCAAAGGGAGAGGAAAATGGTCTTTCCTTGTTACCTCATTCAAGTTAAATAAATCAATACAACTCTGTAGCTAGTTTGAGGTTGAATCGCGACCTTATCACCATTCTCCAATATCTGAAGTCCACCTTTCTTTGGCACCACCTATGTGGGACTAACCCACTTACTATCAAAAATAAGGTAGATCATCTCCGCTTGCAGGAGTTTCAGCACTTCTTTCTTCACCACCTCCATCACAGGTGGGTTTAGGCACCTCTAAGGCCACCTCAATGGTTTCTCCTTATCTTCCAACAAAATTCGATGAGTACAAGTAGAAGGGCTAATTTCTTGATATCATCAATAGTCCAACCAATGACGGAATTGTGCTCCTTGAGCACTTTGATCAACCTTTCCTCTTTATCTTGGGCAAGCTTTGTGAAAACAATTACCAGTAAAGTCTTATTATAACCAAGAACACATATTTGAAATGGTCAGGAAGGGTTTTCAATTCAACCACCGGAGCCTTCAGAATAGATGGAAAAAGATTTTCTCTTCGTAGGGTTAGTGGTATCACCTTATTACCATTTATATTATATGGTATTTCATACTTAGTATCAATCTTCTATAATATTTCATGTATGTCAGTTGATAGAGTAAAATCTAGACAAGAATCAATAGTAACAGATTGCATATCATCAAGTCTACCATCATTAAACATGGCATAAGAAGATTGATCTTCAGAAAGATGTTTCATGGCTTCATAGATATTAAAGTGAATCATATTACAAACAAATTCCATGGTCAAAGCACCTATAGAAACATTTATCATAGCACAAGAAGTTTTCAGAAATGGTCTACGTAACCGAATATGGACTAAACTCTTATCTTGCTCCATCGACACAATCTGGAAATGTAAGATCACCAACATTGACAAGCACATCTTCAAGTACCCCTAATGGCCGTGCACAAGATCGGTCAACAATTTGTATGGAGATATGTGACTCAGCTAAAGGTCCTAATTTCAAAGTCTCATGCAAACAAGTAGGCATCACAGTAATTGAGGCACCCAAATCAAGCATTTCTTTCCCAAGTTTAGATCCACTAATAGAAATATGAATAGTGGATATACCCGGATCTCCACATATTTTGGGTAGGCAACTATGAAAAGCTGATGAGACTAGTTCGCTCACCTTCACCTTCTTCTTGATATTGTACTCTTGTACCCTCGTGTTGGTGCATATTTGTTTCAAGTTGGCGTAACACGACACAGTTTTGATTAAAATAAAGAGGGATGTTGATTTCCAGATTCCGGAATGCCAAAAATATCTTTCTCTTGTTTCAACGAATGAGAGTTGTTGAGAGAGGACTGAAATGGGACAACGAGTCTGTATTTTTGAAGCCAATTTTCATCCTCGGGAATTTTTTCATCATTTGGGCTCATTTCAATTTTTTTAGGAGCCGGAAATGGAGGGCGTGCATCGCCGTGCAGGACTTCTTCAGTCGAATTTGGATTTGATTATCGGTGAGCACTCCTATCAGAGGGACGTGCGCTATTGTGTGTATCCTGTTTTGTTAATGAGATTCGGTGGGACTGCTATTTGAGGGGCGGGTACCACCAGTTAGAGAAAGGTTTCTTCATTTGATTCCTCTTCATCTAGATCATCCACCTCCTTGCTTACTGATTTTGTTTTTCTTTGCAGAGTCATAATATTAATGTCTTGCATTTTCTCATTCGTTGGGCTTCTAATCGAGGAGTCAAAATCACCAAGCTATTTATTTAACATAATGAAGTTATTCTCTAAAATTTATAGCCGCAATACAATCTCAACAGTCATGCCCAACTTGTTTCTCATTTGTCTCATGACCGAATTGGCTTCTAGATGAGCTTGTAGTATACCCTTTAACACATCATCAAGAGTTCGAGGACTAGGAGGATTAGGGATTTGTACCGGTTGATGATAAGGTGTCTAACTAAAGCTAGCATTTGAATTCACATCCATTGAATTAATAGGACAAGATTCAGTTCAGTAGGTTTCCGCATGACAAGCATGCCAAGACATAACATGTTGTAGTGGTTCGCACTTCACCTTCCGATGACACAATTCTCGTTTAGGATTTCCATTTGATCCGAATCACACTCATTGGTGTGGTTAGTAGTCTTTGAGTCCTCTGGACTTATGTGCTGCCTAGAATCCTCAACCAAATGCACAATAATATTCATTGCTTCCGCATGAGTCTTGATCATTAAGTTTCAACCCCAAGCTAAATTCAGTAATTGGATGTCATCAGCCAAATCTCTACCATGTAGATATATAACTAATTCATGCTCATCAAAACCATGGTAGGGACATCTCTGCACAAGCTGCTAGAATCGTTCAAAATGAGCATAAAGTGAAACATGAGCCTTTTTCTCTATAGTGAAAATCATCTTTTTGAGCGCACTTGACTTTTTGTCTTGAAAATATTTTTCTAGGAGTAACTTCTTTAATGCTACCCAGTTGGTAGCACTTTCTGGCAGAAGTGTTTGATACTACTCCTTCACTTCCTCTTTCAAAGAGAAAGAGAGGAGTCGGAGCATAATTTGACCAATAGGAACACCAGGTGGTTGCGTGACTGTGCAAATTTCTAGGAATTCATCCAAGTGTTAGATAAGATCCTCTTGCGATGTGCCATTAAATTTTTGGAGTAAACGGATTACCAGTGGATTTATTTCAAATTTTACCCCATTAGCAAGGTCGGGGAATTTCACACCATGTCGCTCGGGCTTAAAGGTAGAAGTGAGCAGGGACTCAATAGTACGACTAGAAATTGTAAAGTCCTATAGAGTTAATGAAGATGAATCCCCAAAAAGAAAGACACCCCGAAAAACTATCAGTAACAAAGGTCTGAGTCATCAGATAGACTCACACCAAGATTAATGCAGAAAATAATCACAACGTAAATTGTTTTCTCCCCGACGATGACACAAATCTGATAATAGAATGTTTTTAGGTCATATTACAAGTAAAAAAACACTCAAATATGAAAAGAAGAGATCTTAGGATGTCAATTACCGACTATCCGATAACTAATCCAAAGGTAGTTTAGTAGAAGTACGGATCGAATCCACTAGGAGGTATAAATACTTTCAATACTTTCTAAATCAATCAAATTAACAATAAAACAAGGGATTTATGGTTACAGACACTCAAATCAATCAGAAAGGCAAACATGATAAATAGGAATTATTGTATGGAGAAAAACAATTAATTAGATACTATCCATTCCTAGTTGACAAGTTGATCATAGAAACTCATTCGATATCAAACATGCAATGTGTTCCTACTCTTATACGAAAATAATTAGAACCCCAAATAGAGTATTACATTCTTTTCCAAATCATTAATAATGTACACGTCTACGACGGGTATAGTAGCATGGTTTTAGCATGAATTTGTTGCTATATTGAGCTGTATTGTCACGTATTAGGTGAGTATCACTTTATGAGCATCTATACTTTATTATGATGACTTATGAAGATATTAGAGTGAAGGTAAGGTAAGAAGAAGATACGTGAAGACGAAGATGAGCTTTGTTGAAGATTCAATACAAAGCCGAAGGAGTCGGAAGACTGATCTCTTAGCTACGCCCACGTGTGTCCCAGCGACACCTACTGATTGAATTCCCAGGATTTCCCACATTCAACTAGATATGGACTCCAATGGGTAAAGGCACCCACCGATCACTGGAAATTCTACATTGGAATTTCCTTATTTTTATCTTTTTTGATACTGAGTTTGTTGAGTTTGTTTAAGCTTTTCTAGATTCATTTTATCTTTTATTACTATGGTTAGAAGATTGTTTATAGAGTTTTTAAGTTGGTTTCTAATAGCCACTTTACAAGTCATTAGTTTTATCGAATTATGCAGAATTGTTTTAAGGAGTCCAGAGCTTTTTCTCAAGACTTTACTTTGCGATTGTGGTATGGAGAACTAAACACCTGTTTCTTATTAGAGTTAGTGGTAGTTTCACTTTGGGATTGAGATGAGTTTATCTAGATTTTATCTATGCTAAAGTTGTATGTTTTTCTCTTGAATTGAATGTTTATTGATTTATCGGTTGAGGTCTAGGCTAATCATCTATGATTGAATTGATTATATCATATTGATAGGATAGATTGTGCATGTTTGATGCTTTCTATTCCTTTGAAGAAAACATATTATGCTAGTATCTGTTTATACTAGGATTATATGTAGAGAATTGAATTATAGGGTAACTGCTCTGCTATTTTTTATCCAAATGTTCTTTTCTTAATGCCACCATTGATCTTAATCATTGATAGGTTTGTCGTGGTTAACGGATTAGGATAGGATTATTATGCTTTGTTTTGGTATGCTCTGTTTGGGTTTCTAGTCACCTTTGTATAAGAATAGGAACAACTTGCATAAAGGATTAATCTTTGATTTTCTATGAGAATCATCATAGTAAAATACTAAAACATTGATTTACCAAAAATTATTCCTTCATTGATAACTTGTTTTATACATTTTTCTTGCAATAAAATTTATACAATTCTTCTTTGTTACTTGCTTAGCTTATTAGACAACAATCGAAAACTGATAAAGCCTCCTATGGGATC
Source organism: Phyllobates terribilis (assembly GCF_046119375.1). Lineage (NCBI taxonomy): Eukaryota > Metazoa > Chordata > Amphibia > Anura > Dendrobatidae > Phyllobates > Phyllobates terribilis. The sequence continues at coordinate 45,778 of NW_027366381.1, read as the reverse complement.
CGTCCCTTGGGTTCCCTATATTCCCGTTATTAGGTTCTCACGATATTTTATATATTATAACTGGTGAGATTTCCAGTCTTACAAACTTCACATAAACCAACTCTTGTTTGCATTAATACGATCGTGAAAGAGTTGTGTCTATCAAATTAGTGCCGTTTCCGGGGAGACAATAATTTATCAATGATTTTAGTTTGGTTTCTATTAAGCATCTCTTCTTCTGAACCATTTACATGGTCCATGTCTGTCTTGCTGATTCTTCCCTTGTTGCTCCATTTGCATAGATCGAGATCAAGTTTCATCGTCTACAAAGAGACCGTGCACGATATTTGGAAGAGGGAGCAAAATAATTTATTCGTTACTTATTGCCAACTTAGGCTAAGATGGATGAAAGAGTGGCTTTGAAGTCTTTGTCTTCTCCTAGCTTGGGGTTACTGACTAGAGCACTAGCTCTTCCTGACCAACCTCTTGGTTAGACATTTGAGCTGAAGACCTGGGTAGTTCACTTACTACTAAAATTTTCTGGCACAAAAATAAGGGACCCAATCAACATTTGGACGTGTTCGTACAGGTTCGTACTAATTTGAGGCCTATCGATGTGGATGAAGAGAAAATGAAGTTGAGGTGGAGATGAAATGGCTTTTCTTATCCAAATATTTCCTAGCTTTTAAGTCCAATTCATTGAAGAAAAGGATATGCAACATAAAGGAAGCTGCTAAAGAGTCTCTGTATGATTAATTTGAGTGGTTCAAAAAGTTGATCAAGAGTTTCCCCTATCGTGGCTACATAGAGAATGAGTTTATTATATCTTCATTGTGGTCTCCTCAAGGATGACCATTGGATGGTTAATGCTGTGTGATAAGTTACCCTAGTGAAGTTGACTTATGAGGATGCTCTTGCTATCTTTGGGACCTTAGCTGATGACTCAAGACAGTACATTGGTTGAAGCTCGAATATAAGTAATGTTTCGAGTGCAGTGCAAGTAGATTTAGATGACATTGCACTTTTAAAGGAACAAATTAGAAGATTGAAGCTTCTTGTCACAACACAATAGGTTAAATCATGTGAAGCTTATGGAGATGAGTTCCACCCTACTGATGCGTGCCTATCAAATCAAGAGGAAGCTAATGTGGTTGGTTTTCAACAAGGTATGCATAGGCAACCTTACAATGGTCAATACAATCAATCTCGGGGAAATCACCATAACTTCAAATGAGATAATACAGAAAATCAATTGAACTCACATATTTTCCCTCCTCAACAATCATATAGCGAGATTATAAGAACATTAGCAGCGAGCAACACATATATGCAGAATGGCTTGAAGCAAGTAACTCTTGATAATGTGAAAATGCAAGAGAACCAAGGTAACTTTGAGAAATAGCTTAGTCAACTAACCGAGGCTGTTGCGCAGATTCAACAACAAGTTTCTACTCGTCTCCCATTAGAGACAGAGAAGAACCTGGATATATAAAATGTGAGTGCCTTGGGAAGCGTCTTTTGATGTTGTTGAGGATGATTTTGAGGCCATATGGAGTGATTTTTGGGAGAAATTCATCCTCAATGATGACCCAGGAGAAGAACAAGAGCAAGAAGAAAAATTGGTTGAGACAGGCGGTGCCCTCCCTATGATTTTGGCACCCGCCAGTCAGTTCTCGCACTTAATAGTGAGATAGAATCACCTCTCAGTGCCTGCTGCACACTTTGGAATGCCACCACCGTGAGGAGTAAAACTAACACTTGTTCCAGTAGCTTGAAGTTCGGCGCCCACTGCTATTCTGATGGTAAGAATGAGGAAGTTGAGTCCGGCGCCACCCGTCATGTTCAAGAAGAAATTTCGACGACCGACCCTATTCTTGAGACGCCAGCCACCGGGTTCATTTTGAGAGTGATGATTCCAATGATGTTGATTTCGGCTGCCTCCCCTGACCCTTAGGCACCCGCCACCAACTCATTCTAATTAATGAAGATTCTGATGTTGACTTCGATGCCCACCCCTGTCCCTTAGGCACCCGCCACTGGCCGTTTGTCATAGAAGACGATTCTTCGTCTTCCGAGAGTGATGACAACGTCAATTCCTATGTCTATGAATATCCATTCAAATCATTAACTAGGAATTCAAAAGTGCCTTCTGAGAACTCTATGATAAAAGACGCACCATTCCCAACTGCTTTTTAGTCGTGTGAAGCTACTAAAGACTCATAAGGGCATGTTTAAGACGTTTTGTGAGATCGGGGAGAACGTGCCCTTATATGCCTAGATACATGTAGATCTTGTTGAAACTAGATTTTTAGATGAGATGGTCAGGCTTGGGGAAGAGAAAAGGACGCGAACTCTAAAGATGAAGACAATATGCGAGCAAGCTTCTGTGGTGCTCCAACAACGCCTACCTAATAAGTGTGAAGATCCATGGATATTCACAATTCCGACTACCATTGGGAATGAGAAGGTCCACCGAGCATTGCTCGACATACGTGTGTCTATAAATGTCTTACTGTATTATCTATACTACTCATTAGTTCTAGGACCTCTAAGCTATATTAGAGACACCATTCAATTTGCTGACAAGTCCAACATCATTCCACTAGGGAAAGTTGGAGGACGAATTAGAAAGTGTCAGGAATTTTACTTTCCCCGTTTACTTTTACGTCATCCAAATGGAATATGAGGAGAAAATGGTACCTACATTTTTAGGTAGACAGTTCATGAGAAGCACAAGTGTTAGTTTGAGCTTGATCAGACTAATCGCTCCTTTTGTTTTGATGATGATAAACACACATTTGATATATCTTGTGTTTTCTAAGCATTACAGGAATAGCTTAAGAAGCCAAAAGAGTCGCTTTGACCAAGCGAACAAGATAGAGACTAGCTATTTGAGCCTTGCAAAGAGAGAGAGTATTGCAAAGACAGTCTCAGTTAACTCTGAAGTGAAGAATCACAATTCTGAAGTGAATATGTGAAGAAGAGTTGAAGGTAAAAGACTAGCGCAGAGACGAGGAGAGTCGCTGCCGGCTAGTGTATCCAGTGCTTCAACGATAGAGGAAATGAAGTGAAGTAGATCTGCCCAGGTGGCTTATGCCATCAACGGAAAGGCGTGAAGCTCAGGATAGGCGAATGTGTTTCTACCTATGGAGAGTGAGGAGCGTGGATCGCTAGCGTGGACGAGTTGAAGCGTAGTGGTGCGGAGCTGATTGCCAACGTGGCAGAATTTGATACAAGTTTTTTGCCCAAGGGAAAAAGAGAATCTGTGGAGGAGCTGCCCGGGAGAGTAGTCACATGGATTGCCAAGGTGGAAATCTCCTTTATTACAATATTTTATCGAGGTTTGTAACTTGGGGAATAAGTTTAAGATTTCTATAAATAGTTATAATAGTTGTATGCATTTTCACGAGCTTGGGAAACCTCACGAGGGAGAGAAAGTCTACCTAGCACAAATACAACAAGATCGAGAAAGGTTGGGATTTAGTACGTTAAGCGTCTTGGAAGGATGCAACAAGACTGAAAGCTGGGAAGTTAGTACGGCTGAGTGTTTAGGGCAAGCTGGTGATCTCTGAGGGAGCGAGTGTCGTCTATACAACTTGAGAGTAGTATTCGTTGTAAGTGAGCTGAACGCGATTGTAGTGAGTTGAGTGTTATAAGGCCTTGTAATCCTCTATTCATTATAATCAATATATTGGTGAGTTTCATCCTGGTCATGTATTATTGCCAAGAGTTCTCACCATACCAAGTCTCTCTGTGCATATTGAGCTGAACCTTTCGTTTAACCATCTAAGGTTTATATTGTGGCTTTCCCTCTTTATTCCGCATTTATAGCACACTTGCTTTGTAGTGCGTTGTGCTTACTTGAGGGAAACAAACTCGCTTTTAAGTGTTTTTAACTTCTGTATATCTTAAACACTAAAGCTAGTCAATCGAGTACTCTTCTATAAGAGCTAGCCAATTTAAGCTACTCTATAAACATTTTCAGCAAGCGAATCACTTCTATATTTACTCGGTTTGTTGAGAGATATTCTTTGGATCCTAGCTTAATAGATTTTGTTCATTGACTATAGAGTAAGTGTAACATTCACGCATATATCTTGTTACACTCGCTTTTATCTCAATCCTTAACTCGTCATAACCCATAATTGGTATCGGAGCACAGGTTGCTCAATCTTGCACAGATTTGATTCCTACTCTTTAGTCAGAATCATGGGCAATGAAAATCACTCGTTCAACCTAGGGATCTCTTTAGCTAAGCAACATATCTTAGCTAAAGGTGAACTAGAATGGTGGTTCACTATGACTAAGAACTACATCCAACAAACTTACTATCGATGTTGAAAAATCATAAAAAAGGTGAAGAAACTCTCAAAGAAGAAACCGACACATACAAATGGGGACCAATTGAGTATGCTATGCTAGAGAAGAATGCCAAGGGGAAGCAGCTCATCCTCAATGCTCTCTCATGAAAGGATATCGAAAAGACCATTTCTCTCTCCACTGCCAAGCTCATGTGGAACGCTATCATTGATATGCACAACGACAACGCCTATATGAAAAACAATCGTTGATTTGAGCTCCAAAGGGACTTCCATTCATTTAAGATGGGAGAAAGCAAGCCTGTCTCAGATTATCATTCCCGGTTCCAGGTATTATGTTATAAGATGTCCTCCAGGAGACTTAAGGTATAACCCTAGGAACTCACTCTCACATTTATCCATGGTGTTAACTCTACGTTTGACACAACTAAACAAATAGTGCTAATGACTAAAGAAACGAAAGCTTTACCTGTATCTATACTTGCTGGTAAATTAAGAGTGTAGGAAGCTGAAGTTGAAAAGAAGTCAATAGCATCTAGAGAAACCCAAGGAGTCTCTCTCAAGCTCATTCATGTACATCAAAAGGTCGAGGGCAATGATGAATCCGAAAATGAAGAAGACCAAGAAGTAGCGATGATGACTAAGATAGTCAATTGGTTCTTTAAGAAGAAGTTTGGCATAACTACCAAGGGGACAAAGCTTCAAAGGGAACCAAGCCATTCAGCCCCAAGAACATCACGTGATATAAATGCTCAGGTAGAGGACATCTCTCTATAGATTGTTGAAGTGAAAGGGTAGATCCAAATGAAGAAGAAGGTGGATCTGGAACACCTCCTAGGAAGGCCTTTGTTACTTTATAGGGAGATTTTGATGATGAATTCGACGTTGGTGAAGGTCCTAAGAATTGCTTCTTAGTCACTCAACCTATTCCAGATCCAGCTCCTATACCTGAAGATGAGGTACGCGTTCTTGTCCCAGAACCTGTACTAGCTATCCCTCCTACACCATATCTCTCTATATCTATGGGTGTACTTGATCAAGCGAGTCAATCTGTGGACAAGATTGATTTGAGTGATTTTATTTCCTCTAAGTCTGATATGACTATATCCGAGGATACGCTCATTCAAGCGAGTCTTGAGATAGACAAGCTTGCTTCGAGCGAGTCATCTAAGACTCTTCCTGCTTGTACAAAGTTATTACAAGCTAAATACGAACAAGTAGGAGCACAACGAGTGTTACCTATGCCTCACATAGGTAAACCTCATCTTGTTCCATGTCTTTGTGATGATGACTATTCAGAGCGAGTTCCTAGAACTGTGAAGATGAAACCTCTACCTTCCAGTTCTGGAATACATCATTGGGAACACACTGCTTGATTTGATTTTGCAGGAAAGGGTGCAGAGTAGAAGCCAAATGGATTATCTAAATCTACTCTCATCCTTCACAAGTGAAGGAGTCTCGCTATCTCCTTCAGTGCTAAATTGACAAAATCAAGTGTGTTCTTATTAACATCTCTTTCAATATTATCATACAGGAGATGTATATCATATGGTAAAGTATTAGTCTCTGGCACATCGAGTCTCATCTGATCATAAAGGTACATCTATTCATTCAAAATGAGACTCAGATAGTTCCAGCGAGTCTTTGAAGATTCAAGCTACTCTATTTCTACACTTGCTGAACTATGACTAATACTTCCAGGAGAGCCAAAGTTGCAATTCATCTCTCTAAGGGCACTTTACTTGGATATCTGTATAACCCTTTAGCCTCTTTGGTTTTCCTTGTTACCTTTTTAGAAGAACAAGAGATGCACTGGAAGTTCCCCTATACTTTTGCTATGAATATGCTTTATAATTCTACTTTGGAAACTTTAGTTGGATTGTGTTGCTTACTTGCTTGATTTTCATGCTTATTTTTACACAAGTCAATCTAGCTAAGGCAGTATATTGTATGAAAGCTATTGATTATAGTATTGACAAATTGCATGATTTTCTTATGTGCCACAAATAGAGAATGGTGATCGTCTTCTTGCCTATTACATGTCCAAGAAATGATCAGTTCCTACGGTGTCCCAAGCCTAACGTTGATGTAACACTTCCTTACCCATGATTAAACTCCACAAAGAAAGTATTCATTATCGTGTAAAAAGCCAGTTACCCCTATCATGCACATACGCTATATCATTAAATACTGAGTGTGAGTGTGTTATGTTCCATGTTATGAAATGTGAATTTCCTGTTAATCTTTTGCTTGCATAAATGTCACATTGGGTACATATATAGACTTGATTTACACTCCTAAGCATGATCAAGCACTGGGTAAGAGTTTCTCCCAGGCAGTATGAGTCGCTATCAGGTTTGCTTAGCAAAGAGGGTCTGCTTAATGAGGAAGGCATTTAACTACGACTCCAAAAGGTGAAGTTTAGACATGTATCCCTTTGATATATTATAAATAGATTCAGAAAGGCTACTTGGCTCTGTGATCCAGTCCAAATGGATTCAGAAAAGCCACACTTAGATTTCACAGTGCATCATAATAGCTGCCATCGCATTATAATGAGTTTTCTCCAGTGAGTCTTTTGCAGTGCCACTTGTCGTTCATAAATCTAATCCAGAAAAAGCAAGTCTACATGTAGCCGTTGTAAAAATCAGTGGACCTAGCCGTTACAAAGTTGTAACCGTTGCCGTGTACCATTGCGAGATCTCAGATTTGATATCTATCTTACAAGAGAAGGAAAGGGAATCTATATAAGCATTGTTACTCACTTCAAAATAATTTTACCGTTCTTATCATATTCTCTCTCTCCCTACTATTGCTCAATTCTCCCCCGCTACACCTGCTCTCGTGCAAATTAGCCTCTCAAAAGGCCAAAACCCAAAATCCTCACAAACCCTAACTCATCATTTCTAAATGGATGATAAATCACCCCTCGCCGGTCTCACAAAGGAACAACTACATGTGGAACTCTCCAGAGTAAGAAAAGAGGACATTGACGAAATCGTGTAGCGTCGTCATTTGGCCTCCCAGGTATCTACTGAATCGAAAGTGACTCCAAACAAGGTCGCCACTCCTTCGACATTACTGCCCTGTCGCCATGTCAAGAGAAAGAAGCTCCTCATGATTCAGCGACTCTAGTGACTGATGAGCATCAAGCTGCCCCAGGCAATGAGCCCGGTGATTTCCCAGGAAAAGAAATTGTGTCGGTAATAGATCCAGTAGCCACAGTTTCAAAGGTGCTTTCAAAGACCGAGAACATCAGGTCTGAGGTATTTACTACTCCGGCTAAAAATCATATTAATGCTTCTCTACATGCCTCTTCCTCCAAGCCCTCTTTATCTCTTGCCTATTCATTCCATGATGAAGATGATGAGGCATTCACCCCAGAGTAGCACAATCAGTGCTCTAAAAAACCCGCCTGGGCGGCGCCTAGGCCCCTCCTAGGCGCTAGGCGGTAACCTAATGTTCCGACTAGGAGCTAGTCCTTTTTTCTAGGCGATGGAAAAAAATCACCCGCCTAGGAGGTTACGCACGCCTAGGCGTTATGTTTTTTTCTAGACAGGGGTATGCGTTCTTTTTTTAAAAGGGTATGCGTTCTTATTTAGGTTAAATGTTAAAAATTAATCCCACCCTCTTGTTCATCCCACGCCTCCGCCTCTCACCTCTCACTCCTCTCCCTCTTAACTGAGAATTTTGTCGTCCCTACTACCTCCCACCTCCATCTTGTCATGCTGTCACCTCTCATCCCACTGGCTGCCTCTCACCTCAACTCTTGTCTTGCCTCTCACCCTTGTTTGGCTCTCCCTATCCCTCGCCCTTGTACTACGATCAACATTCGCTAAGAGCCTGGGACTGCAACTATGACTTATGAATAATTAGTTAATATTACTTATGTTGAAACATGTGTTGAAAACTGTATGATTTTTGCTTGTTGTGGTCTTGTAGATCTTCTTTATGACAAATACTATAAAGTCTATGAATTTTGGATGATTAATTAGCAAATTATATACTTATATTAAAATTACATAGTTAAGTTAGGAATTATTATAAAAATTATGAATCAATATATTTCAATTTAGTTTTTCATATAAGGAAATTGTATTAAAAGATAAAAAATAAGTGTTATAATATTGATCCGCCTAGGCGCCTAGGCGCTAGGCCGCCTCACCGTCTAGCACTCACCAAGCGTTTTCTAGAACACTGAGCACAAACTGATGAAAGATGCTAAAAGCGCGTCTAAAGCCGTTGAGAAGCGAAAGTTAGAGGAGATAGAGGAAGAAGAATTATTGTCTAAAGAAGAAAGTGTTGAGTCTACACCGCCCACGAAAAAAGAGGTCAAATATAAAGCTAAGAAGAAAGAAAAGAAAGAGACAAGCGCAGAACCAGAGTTTCCACCCATTCCTTAAGGTATAAGCAAACGAGAAATTCTTGCTCATTTGATCTTGCCGCCAGAAATTCTACATGCAATTGAAGATGCATCCAGGTCAGATAAGTTTAGATATCTGATCAACCTCTAGAATTGGGAAAAATTGGAAACTGAAGTCAACAAAGCGGATCTCGATCTGGTGAGACAGTTCTATTCGCGCTTCACCAACTCCTCCTCAGCATCTGGTGAGTATTCTACAATCAAAATCAAATGGCACAACAATGTTGAAAAAAGTTTTAAGGTGAAGATCTGGCAAAAGAGATTGGTCAGGATCCAGGACCTGATGGTTCGCTCATTTGTTTTGAGTGCGTATACAAAAAGAATTATCCAAGCGGCTTAATTGCGATCAAGGAGACAGTGTTTGGGAAGAGTGTGTCCACGACTCTGAAAACAGAACATCTATCAGCGTCGAAGCGACTCCTCCACTACTTCATCATCCAGAATATCACTCCTCGGAAACCAACATGGATCTTGTGACGATCTCAGACTGTTGCATCATGACACAGTGCCTTCGTGGAGAGCTAATCAACACAACTCAGATCATGTTCACACACATGGTCTCCTCTCATGCTCACCACGGAAGTCCTCTCCCTTTCCCGCACGTAACCTCTTGGATGTTAAAGAGCGAAGGTCTGTACAAGCCAACACTAGAGACCAGATTCAGTGACATTCTTACTATCTAAAAGGTGACCGAGCTTGTAGCAAAGCCTACCAAGTCATTGCTTCCAGTAGCCAATTCATCCAGAACTCCGTCTAGAGAGATCACACACCCGCTTCCAGCGAGTGTTCTGTTAGTATTGTCTCAGCGATTCAGTCCTTGAATGCCATAATCGAGAAGCTCTTAGTTGAACTCCATACACAAATCCAGCTCTTAACCGACAAACAAGAAGAGCAAAGCAACATCCTTCAGACCCTTCTCGCTCTGACTAGAAAGCGTGATGCTTAGGGTGTCTTTGTTTGTGTTTTATTTTGCTTCTCACCGTGTCTTTTTGCTTTCATAAGTATTAACTAGTTCTCTTAGGACCCCTCAACTCTCAAATGTGTAAGGTTATTTTTAATGATGAACAATATGCTCTATAATCTCTCACTATTCTATTTGGTTACACCTTGATTTATTATGATGAATGTCCTGATTTGCTTGCTTAATTGAGTTAAGCTTATTTCCTTTCCACTATTAGTTCCCTTTGCATGAGTTATATTGCATATTTCATGATGTCAAAAGGGGAAAGAAAAACAGGTAAATCTACTCAACTAATTGGATAGAAGTTAGTTTGTCTTGTTCTAAGGGGGAATAAAGGTACACTTGCTAAGTGGCTTTAGCAAGATTTTAAGCACATTTGGTCAATTTGTTGAGTATCAGTTTAAGAATCATTTTATATGTTATAGCTTAACTGAGTACATTTTGAAATAGATGTGCTCACACTGTTTAAGTGTTTGTCTTCATCAAAAGGGAGAAATTGTTAGTTTGAGCTTGCTTCAGACTAATCGCTCCTTTTATTTTGATGATGATAAACTCTATGTTTGATCTATCTTGTATTTTCTAAGCATTACATGAGTAGCTTAAGAATCCAAGAGAGTCTCTTTGACCAAGCAAACAAGCTAGAGACAAGCTTTGAGCCTTGCAAAGATAGAGAATATTGCAAAGACAATCTCAATCAACTCTGAAGTGAAGAATCACAATTCTGAAGTGAAGAAGTGTAGAAGAGTTGAAGGCAAAAGACTAGCGCAGATATGAGGAGAGTCGGTTGCCGGCTAGTGTATCCAATGCTTCAACGATAGAGAAAATGAAGTGAAGATGATCTGCCCTGGTGGCTTATGCTACACCAGCGTGTAGAGTATTCGTGCAAGCAATGGGAAAGGCATGAAGCTCAGGGTAGGCGAATGTGTTTCTACCTATGGAGTGTGAGGAGCTTGGATCGTTAGCATGGACGAGTTGAAGCATAGTGGTGCGAAGTGGATTGCCAGTGTGACAGAGTTTGTTACTAGTTTGTTGCTCAAGAAAAAGGAGAATCTGTGGAGGAGCTGTCTGGGAAAGTAGTCCCACAGATTGCCAAGGTGGAAATCTCCTTTATTACAATATTGTATGAAGTTTTCTAACTTGGGGAATAAGTTTAGGATTTCTATAAGTATTTGTAATAGTTGTATGGATTTGCACGAGCTTGGGAAACCTCACGAGGGAGAGAAAGTCTAGCTAGCACAAACAAAACAAGATCAGAAAAGCTTGGGAGTTAATACGTTGATCGTCTTGGAGGGATGCAACATGACTGAAAGCTCGGAAGTTAGTAAGGTTAAGTGTTTGGGGCATGTTGAACGCGATTGTAGTGAGTTTAGTGTTATAAGACCTTGTAATAATCTAGTCATTATAATCTATATATTGGTGAGTTTCATACCGGGCATGTATTAATGCCAAGGATTCTCACCTTAACAAGTCTCTATGTGCATATTGAGTTGAACCTTTCATTTAACCATCTAAGGTTCATATTGTGGCTTTCCCTCTTTATTCCGCATCACACTCACTTTTTAGCGCGTTATGCTTACTTGAGGGAAACAGACTCGTTGTTAAGTGTTTTTAACTTCCGCATTTCTTAAACACTAAAGCTAGTCGATCGAGCTACTCTTCTATAAGAGCTAGTCGATTTAAGCTACTCTATAAACTTTTTCAACAAGAGAATCACTTCTATATTTACTCACTTTGTTGAGAGCTATTCTTTGGATACTAGCTTAATAGATTTTGTTCATTGAATATAGAGTAAGTGTAACATTCACACGTATATCTTGTTACACTCGCATTTATCTCGATCCTTAACACGTCAAAACCCATAACAAGCGTAGTGATTGTTGTAAGAGAAGGTACAACTATAGTGTGACATGATGGTAAGACCTTCAGTTTTAACTCTGATGGAACAACCACCAGTAAACCTGACACAGTTGTACCAGGTTCAGAAAATTCTATAGACAATGGTATTAGCAAGCTGATGCTCACTACAAGAGATGTTATGGGATTTCCCCCAAATTTTGTGTAGGATGAGCTGAAAAATAAAGAGCAGTCCCCAAAAAGGTCTAAGTGTGGGGGAATGTATGTGAAGCCCGTTGGAAAGGCTAAAAAAAGCCTAGAATTCAATGGCAACATGGGTGTAGTCACAAGTTTTTTAGACTTCAACTGTCTATGGTTTTGGTTGGCTAAGGTTCCACGGGACTCGGACACCCTTAATGTGAGTTGAGTTTAACGGGAGTTGTACCACGAGTCTTACTAAGACGCTTCTCGGGAGGCAATTCAAGCGAGGTAGTTTTCTTTCCCTTAGATTAATTAGCTTAATTTCATTTTTAGAGTAGATGGAGTCAGTCAGAGTCAATTTGTGCCACATTTTTGAGTTACCACATATAAATTCGTTTTGTATTTTGAAGTATTATTTTCGAAACCAAGTGGAAGTTAGGTTTTGTGAAAAAAAACTGAGTGAAAAAGACTAGAGCGAACAAAAATAGAGTGTAAAAGAATAGAGTGGAAAGAAAGTAAAAATTTAAAGAATAATATATTCTCGAGGAATGAGATAAAATCTAAGAGAAAAGTGTGAGTGTGAAAAAAGAAGTAGAGTGAGGGAGCTTTTTAGTGGTGATTCATTTGAGGAGATCGTATGGAAAAAGAAGAGTTTTCTGTGAAAAGAACGAGTTGAACGAGTGTTGGTAGTATTTTTGAAAAGAAAGTTAAAATTCAAGATATATGTCAAGAATTCTAATTTTACCCCATCCTCATTCACCTTCTTCTTCAATCCACAATACTCCATAAACCCAAATGCACAAAACATACAAAGCTTTCTCCCTCTCTTTCCCATTCACCACCACATATACCCTCTTCCTAACCGAAAAACACCCAAAATTCGGAACCCACTTTCCCCTCTCCTTCATGTTGAAGAGAAATTTGCTGTTTTTCTCCATTCTAGAAATTCGCACCCGCCTGTCACTATCGGTGCCCGCCGACGGAATCCTAAAATCAAATTTTCAGGAGATAAGTTTCCCACTCCACCACCGTTAGGTTCATGCTTCTATGATCTACATTTTGACGGTTCATTTGTCCAATTTAGAGTCGATTTGAAGGCGTGGGGAGAATTTGAAGTGTTTGTCAAGTTTCCAAACTATTTTAAATTTCGTTGAAGTGTTTCTTAGAAGATCCTGGCGTCTGCCTATAGATTCTCCCTTCTCCATCGATTTCTCAAGTACCGACAGGCGATCACCTAAAAATTCAAGCGCCCGCCGCCATTTTTCAAGTTCAGTTCGGTAAATTTCAGCACTTGCCGATACCTTCAAACGCTTGCCGCCTTGCTACTAGTTTGAGAACCCAATTCCTTTTGACACCCTCTGAAAATCAAGAACACCCACCGCCATAGACCGAATTTATTTTCAGTACAAGTCGATTGTGTCCAGCGCCCGCTGCTGTTAACTTATTTGAGTTGTCGGTACTTTCTTTCACTTGGCTTTTAACTTAATTTCATTATGATTATTTCACACCGAGTGTCGTCCTCCAGGCTGGTCCTACTCGTGCTCCACCCTCTATGAGAGCCAAGAAAGTTATCGACCCGGTTATAATTCGGGAAAATGTGGGGTCCCGAGATCTCATGAGTACAATGTTCTTCAATCGTGAATTTGCGAGCAAATTGCATATTGGTAACTGCTTGAGAGAGATTCTCACCCACTGCGGGTTAGGCGAGTTTTATGAGTATTCAACCCCCACTTCTAATATGTGTACATGAGAGTCTTTATCGACTCTTAAGCTTGATGCACAGGGAAAGAGGATGCGCTTTATCTTGGATGGTACTATCCACACATTGAGTGTGTTGTATTTGTATTGGATTTTTGGTACTACTTCTCCACCGGTTGAGTGTGATTGGACGACTTCAAATGGACCATCCAACTTCTAGTTTTATTCTATTGGTTTGGCCTACAACACTGCGATATCTAATAATAATTATCAATGGTCCCACTTGTGCCTTCTCCTTGCTCATAAGGTGATATGATTGGAATTCTATGGCTAACCAAAGGTCAACAAGATTATGCTGGCAGATTTGAGAGCTATGTGGACTATTACACAAAATAGTTCTATGAAGCTTTATTGGGAAGTTATATTTATGAGGACATCTGAGAAATTTCAAGGAGATATGGGTAGAAAAATTTGATTGGGAGGTGGGCTTGTTCGTCGTGTGGAGTAGCCTATTACCCATATGTTCTAGTTTGATGCTACATGTATGAGGGATTTCACATTCTACAAACCAACCAAGTTTATTGTTGTGGGGAATGAGCGAGATACGCGACGTGCACTATTATATTTTCAGTACTCGGAACGTTCATAGTCTTGCGCTTCCACGGCCTGAGCCTTTGATGTTCCCGACTAACAAATATGAAGATTAGGATCTATGCGCACTTTCTTGAGTTTATGTGCCTCCTTTTGCTGAGAACGAGCTTGTGCCTATCAGAGATTGCAGAGTCTGGATCATTGTTTCAGAGATTGCAGAGTCTGGATCAGCTTTTCAGCAAATCTACGACAAGATAGTCACTGGGCCCAGCACGACGAGAAGATGAGTATTATGATGCAGCAGTTGTAGAACTGGGAAGGTTTTGCTAGGTCCTAGTAAGGCTATACACCGCCACCACCTCAATAGTAGTGGTATCTTTATATTTCCCCCCTTGTTCATTATATTTTTCTGATATTCACATTGATGACAGTGCTTATTTTTAGTGTGGGGGAGTAGATTGTATTTCTATTTATGTTACTCTATAAATTTGAAAAAAAAACAAAAAAATAAAAGAGGCAAAGATGAAAAGAGACAAAATTAGATCCTAGGATGAGTGAAGACCTTTTGGGGAGCTCAAGCAAAAAGCAGGTAACCTGGTTGGCATTAGGCCTGACAATAAGATATTTTTGAGAGATGTGAGGTGGGTGAGATAAGCGTGTTAAGTGAAAATCCAAATGGGTTCTTGACGAGCATCATTTTGCCTGTCAAAATAATATTTACCTAACTAGCACCTCTACAAGTAGAGTGGCAAGCAAGGGTTGATCCCACAAGGAGTCTAGTATCGATTCATGTGTAATTAATCTAATTAACTTAAATGTAACCAAAAAGGGGGGAAATGGTGTAAACTAAACTAAATTAAACTAAAAAATTGATGAGAAAACAAATAAGGGAAATCACTTTATTCAACTTATATCCACACAACGAAATAATATGTCGATCATTGACTTCTTAATTCTATTAGGTTTCATTCTCTAACATATATATTATGGCTGTCCTAATCCCTGTTCTAATATAGCTAATAGTCCAACTAGTCCTAATGGCCCTTACCTAAATACAACCTTGAAACTATAAAGATTTAATACCTAGACAACAATGTGTTCAGGAATAAATAGAAATATGCAGTACCATTGGCTCAAGGCCGATGTTTAACACATCATTAAATATCCACACAATAGCAATCCCAACTAGGTCATGCATTGTTCCGCTACCACACGATATGACTCACCAACTTGAACAAGTAAAACCTAGCAATATGAAAGGATCTAAACAACCTAGGTAGCTAAGCTAGATACATAATCACAGTCAATGGAAATATAGAGCAAGAGAGATGAAACAACTCATTAATATATCATAGAACCAAGATAGAAGTCTTACAAACCATCATCCGCAGGTTTCAACCTGTTGAACAAAGCAAGGAGACTACTCACTCCTCATTCTACATAAACTAAAACCTATGAAATTAAAGATAAACTTGGATGTGTAGGAGGAGAAGCTCTCAACCCTATAAATAAAACCTAGAAATCCTAGAAACAACTCCTAAAAAGACCATCCCAAAGTTCCACTTGAAACTAGGTAAAATGCCAAAACAACTCTCACATGAAAGGACAAAGGCCGGCACTATCTCAATACGGGCACGAGCGCACCAATGTGGGCGCAGTCGCATCACCCTCCAGAGTCATTGCGCGGTCGCGCCACCTAGGGCACGATCGCGCTCTAGTCCAGTGTCCTTGGGTGCCACTACGTCCTCTTGCATGCTCATTCGTGCTTCGTTCTTTGGCCATCTTCTCTTCGTTCTTCTCCCAAATGCTTGCAATCCACATTATTTACACCTTTGCTTTGCGAGGTCCGGATTGCGGTAATATGCTCCCAGTAATGGCCAGTATGCCTGTAAATGATGCTAACGACCACTTGTTACGCCGTGGTGCTGCTACGACTTGAGATGGTAACTTCCCCAAGCCTTGCTGTTGAAGATTGTTGACCGCTTCTGCTATCTAAGCAGCCTGCTTTTCTAAGCTCCTTATGCTCGACTCCGTTGTTTGGACGTGGGCAGTAAAGTGCTTGGTCAAGGACTCGAGCATCTCCTTCAGTGATGGTTCGTCGGCTTTTGGTGGGTATGGCGCACGGTATTGATTGTTGTATTGATACAGCCTGTTCTGCGTCCCAGACGAATCTCCCCATCGAAATCCGGGATGATCGTTGCCTCCCGGATTGTAGTTGTTCTCTCACTGGTTGTAATTGTTGTTGTTATCATAGAGAGGTCGTGGCGGCCCGAAACCTCCTACGGCGTGTGCTTCAGCATGGTCTGGTACTGGAGCTGCGAGCACATGTCGGTAGGATGACTCTCATCCGCTCAAATACCACATATTCTCGCAGGCTTAGTATTTCCGATGGCGATGTTCTTGATCATACTCTTTAGCTCCTCTATCTCGCTTTTCCCCTCAGGCTCTCTGGAGCTCACAACATTAGCTCCTTTCCTCGTGTACATCCTTCCGAAGCTCCTCGTTCCTTCCGCTATCTCATTCAATCATGCTCTAGCTTCGGCGGGAGTCAAATTCAGCACACTCCCATTACACGCAGCATCTACTAATCTCCTCTCATTGTCTAGCAACCCATTATAGAGGTGGGTCACCAAGTCTTTCTCCTCAAACCCGTGAAATGGGCAGCTCGCACACAGTCTCACGAACCTCTCAACATAATCGTATAGCATCTCAGCGTCCTGCTGTTCCACCATTGCTATTGCTCGTTTCAACACAACCGCCTTCTTGGACGGGAAATACTTGTTGAGGAAGGCTTTGTGAAGCTTCTCCTATGTGTCGATACTCCCGGTGGGTAGCAAGTAATAACACTGGTGGGCGGTATCTTTCAGCGTGAGACCGAAAGTTGTCATCTTGATTTGCTCATCTGTGACGTTACTCGCTTTCTGCAGCTGCAGATGTCGTGGAACTCACTAAGATGCATGATCGGGTCCTCCCCAATCAAGCCATGAAATTTAGGTAGAAAATTGATGAATCCGGTCTTTAGTTTGAAAGTAACACCGACATTTAGAGCAGGCAGCGTCACTCCTAAGTGTTATTGCGTCAGATCAGGGTCCGTAAGCTCGCGCAACGTTTTGGCCGCCATTGATTCAATTTCTAGATTCTGTAGGGATTGTCGCAGATTCCGCAGATGTCTCCGCTCTATCTCTGGAATGAAATCAAGCAAATCTGAATTAGTGGCTCGAGTGTGGACCATAAGATAGGTCCACACCAAGATAACACAAAGAGAAACAAACTATAATAGTTGGCTCCCTGGCAACGGCGCCAAAATTTGACAAGCGTTAAGCGGACGTTGGTCCTATCAAAGATAATCCAACTAAATAATCCACTAGTGAAGTGGTAAGTCGGAGTCGAATCCCAAGGGAGCCAGAACGATAGCCTATTTCAATTGTGTTACCAAGTAGTAACTAGGGGGTTTGATTGGTTGTAAAACTTACTATCAATAATAAAACATAAATTGTTGGATTTGTAAAATATAACAATGGAAAGCTCACTCTTTTAGCATCAGCGCATTATTCTTATGGAAAGTTGATCATCGAATTCTATAAAAGTTATGTTCTTTAAATAAATAATCTAGTTGTCCTACTCTTTGTTCGTAAATATCAACTAGTCCAAATAGTCCTAGAAACCCTTGTTGTAAGCAATAACCAAAGAAATCCTAAGGTTCAAAAGCGCAACAACATAAAGATCAAAGATACATAGGCCTATGCAATACCATTGGCAAATCACCTATACTCGACATAGGTTTATAATCTCTATAAAATAAGCACTCGCAAATAGTCTATGCTAATTCTGATTGCTACCTAAAAGACAAGACTTTTCAAATCGAATTATCAAGCCTAGCGATATGAATGAATACTAATCAACCTAGTTGGCCACCTAGATAAAATCAATATCAATCAATGACAATAATCACAAGAGAATATAAAACAATGCTGAAATTATTATTAGAACATAAACAATAGAATTCTCACAAACAATTCCTAGAATAATGGTCTCAACCTAAGAGTGAACTAATGGGAACTTAGCTAGACATATCCAAGAGATAGCTATACATAATTATGGATGAGCTAACCAGGGATGAAGGTAGAAGATGGCACAAAGGTGGGAGCTTTCTTCTTGGCTGCTGAATTCCTAAGAATGAATTTGTGAAAGTGGCAAAAGATAATTCTAACCTAAAGACTAAAGGTTTATATAGTATCTATCCTCTAGGAAATAAAATAACAGAAAATAAAAGATAAAATAGGGAAAAACTGATAGGAATTCGGACTGAATAAGCAATTGGGCCGGTCCGCGTCAGCAGTCTCGGTTGAGACATGTGAGTCTTGGTCGAGACTTTTTCCCAGTCCTTCAGAATCGGCGCAGCTCTCGATTGCTACCTCCAAGTCGCGGTCGAGACTTTCATGTCAAAGCAAAACCTCGATCGACATTTGGGTCTCTGTTGAGACTTTTATGTCGAGGCGGAATCTCGATCGAGACTTTTATGTCTCGGTCGAGACATATTCTTCGTGGCTCTTTCTCGTCGTGGCGCCTCCTCTCGGACTTGTCTTCGGTCTTCTATAAGCTTCCGAGGCAGCTCGGCTTTGCCTCTCAGCTTCTCCATGGGTGTAGGTGTGGTCGACTTCTCTCTAGCTCCGTCCCAAATGCACTAAAGGTGAGTACAAACAAGATCTCCATAATAAAACCACAAAACAACATTTATAAGCATCACGCAAATCCATAAGTGAACATCATACCGGATTCCGGGAATACCACTCAATAACCACCTAAACACCACTAATCCTAAGCTAATAGTCGCTAGTTAACACTATAAAATAATCTCCTATCAATAACGAAGGATCAAACAAATGACAAATCCTTTTCCTTAAAATGTTTCATAATCTATGATAAGAATCCATGAGCTCCAATTCAATCGAAAGCATACAAGACACCACGACCTAGCTCAAGTACTACCACATATAACCTTCTTATTGCTTCCATTCATCCTATTCATGTATTTTTCATTTTATAACCACTTATTAGGTATGTGGCACTTCCATCTTACGGTTTGGGCCAACTAATGAGACACTTTGCTTGCTTAGCATGGAGGGTCAAAGCCGGAGTGATCTTTCACACCACTGAGATCACATGCTCTTCCGACTTACTTACTAGGAGTTCACTACCTTATACTTTCTTTTTATTCGCTTTTAAAAAAAGAGGATGGAAGCAAAATTTTATGACAACATGATAGAACAAGAGATGATATGGTAAAAGTGCAATTTTAGTGTTGGTCCTAATGCATCCTAATCATAATCCACATGCTCAAGTAAAAGTCCTCAATTTGATCAATCATATCATCATCAAACACAATTGCAACATTAACATCAAAAACATACTAAACAAATTAAAAGTCAATGCACCATTATAGAAGTTAACAAAGCATCAAATAGGGGAAAAACTATGATACCCGACTCTAAAAATTTCAAAACTGACTCAAAAATTAGCTAGGATAGTCGAGATAATTCCCCTTCCCCACACATAAAATACGCAATGTCCTCATTGTGAAATAAAAAACAAAGGTAAAAGAAAAGTGTAAGCGAAAAAATACCTCTTTTGACGGGTTGTATCCCGAGAAACGCCTTTGGTTTGAGTCATTGGATCGACTTCTTGCTCTCTCTTAACCAGCACTAGGCCCCTCATGGGCCATTTCATCAATGAAACCTCTCTTCTTCTCTACACGGTAGGATTTCTTGCCCGCCAGTTCCCAATCCTCTTTTCGTACCACCTCCTCATCTTATTCTTCCTCACTATGCGTGGCCTCGACAGTAATTTGGTGAAATGAGGCACATGTGTTCGGTGTTCCAGAGTCCCGAGTGGTGTGAGGTGTATGTAGGTGGCTTGTCTCAGCTTAGGACCATCTCCCGGGTCAAATATCTTCCCTACCTCGCCTAATGGTGGTCCTGGATCATACTCATTGAAGTTTACCGGCGAGGAGAGACCATAAACGAAGGCTACAAGATAGAGGGCGCGGGCACGCTAAGATGGACAAGGTCACGCCAGAAGTTTTGGAAATGGCTTCGTAAAGGCGCGGTCGTGCAGATCAAGTGAGCGTTCACGCTCGGCTGCATGGGTGGTGGCGCAGTCGCGCGATTTCTTAGGGACGTAGACGCGGTCGCGCAGCTTCAGGGCACGGACGTGCGGCTCTGCATGGACTGAATCGTGCTCATTCTCCTCGGGTCGTGGGTGCGTGTCGGTTGGTCCTTCAACCTCGATATCCTCCTCCTCACTCTTCATCTCATCCGGGATTTTATCGCTACTTATTGTAATAGCATTGGCACTGGTAGTGCTTGGGTCACTTGTGGTCTGAGGCTGCATCGCATCATCCTGATTTTTCTTTTGGGTGGACACTGCCTGCATCATCCGCTCAATCTTGTCATACACGTACTTGGAGGTCGCATGCGCTTGTTCCGTCATTCTTTGGGTCCTTTCTTCGAACACAGGAGTGCTAGTTGCGAGGCACTTGATCAGGACAGTCATCAAGGTCCAAGTAGAGGGTTTGGCTCTATACGTTGGGTAGTAATTATATTGTTATAGCTCGTACCAAGGGCATGGATTTCCTTATCCCTCAAAAGTAGTGGCTTGTCAGCTTCCTCATGTTGAACCTTAGCCAACCTCTTCCTTAATTCAGGGAATTTCTCGCCCCTCTCCCTACACTCTATTATCACACCTCTTGAAAACTTATCAAGTACACTCATTAGTAACACGGGTGCTGACCGTATAACGGCCAACACCAAAGTAAATTAAACCAAAAATACAGGAAAAAAAATTTAGACTCCCCGAAAATAATGCCAAATTTGACGAGTGTCGTTTTGCCCTGTCAAAATAATATTTACCTATCTAGCTCCTTTACAAGTAGAGTGGCAGGCAAGGGTCGATCAAACAGGGAGTCTGGTATTGATTCTTGTGCAATTAATTAATGTTAAGGGTAACAAAAAGGGGGAAAATGGTGTAAACTTAACTAAACTACTAAATTGATGAGAAAAAAAATATGCAAAAACACTTTATTCAACCGATATCAACACAACGGAATAATTGTTGATCATTGACTTATTAATTCTATTCAGGTTCATTATCTAACGTATATATTATGGTTTTCCTAATCCCTGTCCTAATATAGCTAACAGTGCAACTAGTCCTAATAGCCCTTACCTAAATACAACCCTGAAACTATCAAGATTAACCGAGGCAGCAATTCATTCATGAAAAAATAGGAACATGCAGTACCATTGGCTCGAGGCCAATATTTAACACATCATCAAATCTCCACACAATAGCAATACCAACTAGGTCATGCATTGATTCACTTAAAAACGATAGGGCTTTCCAACTCGGACAAGTCAAACCTAGAAGTATGAAGGGATTTAAACAACCTAGGTAACTAATCTAGATAGATAAATCACATTAAATGGAAATATAGAGCAAGAGAGATGAAACAACTCAATAATATATCATAGAACCAAGATAGAAGTCTTACAAACCATCATCCACAGGTTTCCACTTGTTGAACAAAGCAAGGAGACTACTCACTCCTCATTCTGTGTAACTAAACCTATGAAATTAAAGATAAACTTGGATGGGAAGGAGGCAAAGCTCTCAACCCTATAAACAAAACCTAGAAGCCCTAGAAACAACTCCTAAAAAGCTCTGCCTGAAGCTTCATCCGAAACTAGGTAAAAGTCCTAAAAAACTCTCGCAGGAAAGGGAAAAGGCCGGCACCAACCCAATACAGGGTGCGGGTGCGCCAATGTGGGCATGGCCGTTCCACCTTCCAGAGTCATTGAGCGGTTGCACCACCTATGATGCGATCGCGCCCTAGACCAGTGTCATTGGGCGCAGCTGCGTCCTCTTGCGTGCTCGTTCGTACTCCTTTCTTTGGCCATCTTCTCTTCGTTCTTCTCCCAAATGCTCATAATCCTTGTGATTAACACCGTTGCTTTGCGAGGTCTGGATTACGGTAATATGCTCCCAGTAATGGCTAGTATGCCTATAAATAATGTTAACGACCACTTGTTACGCCATACTAGATGTCGCCAATCAGTGCTTAAGCAAGAATTTGAGTTTAAAGCATTTTAGTGTCTTAGGATGTTCGTATTTCCTTTTTTTGGCACCGGTTACATAAGAAGAGGAGTATAGGAGTGTTCCGGTTAGGATTTTCACTTGGAGCTATAAGGTGTAGATTAATTTCTTTTTTACCTCTCATTTTGAGCTTTTAAGATATATTTTTTTGATGGATTGTCTTGAGTTTTCATTACATATCACAAGGTTTTTATCACTTATTTCTTGTTGAGATTTTTTTGTGCACATTTGATGATGATATGGAGTAGATTCTAGGTTTAGGCCTTTTTTTCCCGGCGTTGGATGTATATTGTTGTGTTTGTGCAATGCAGATTTTTCCATAGGAATTGGTGGTTGAATTTGTGTTTGTTATGGATGGATATTATATAGTGGATTAGGACATTAACTGGTATTTTATGTGGAGATGAGTTGATATGGAGTTAGTTTGTTAATTTTTTATTTTATTTTGGAGGAGATTTTTTGGATGATCTATGACCAAGTTGGTTATGGTTAAATAAGTTTTGATGATGATATTTACAATGTGACTACATTGTATGAGATTGGGAGCATTTGATGTTGATAGTTTAGATGTTGATGTATTAGGTTGTGTTGGTTCATGGAATGAGCTTATTGTTTGCTGATTCTATGTGAGGGACTTTGTACATGGGTCCTACATTATGATTATTATAATATGAGTGGTAGTTTGATTCCACTCGAGACGTGTAGAGTTGAAGTGTGAGGGAGTTTGTTGTACACATCTATGATGTGTATAATATATAGTTTGGTTTTAGCATGTATTTGTTGCTATATTGAGCTTTATTTTCATTTATTTGGTGTGTATCATTTTACAACCATATATGCCATATTATGATGATTTTTAAGATGACAGAGTGAAGAGAAGAAGAAGAGAAGTGAAGACGAAGGACATCTATGTTGAAGATTCAAGTTGAAGCTTCTAGTAGCCACTTTTCAAGTCATCATTTTTATCAAGTTACGTAGAAGTTCTCTAAGGAGTTCAGAGCTTTTTATCAAGACGTTGCTTTTTGATTCTGGTATGGAGAACTAAACACCTGTTTCTTAGTAGAGTTAGTGGAAGTTTAAGTTTGTGATTGATGTGAGTTTATCTAGATCTTATCTATGCTAAAATTGTATTCTTTTCTCTTGAATTGAATGTTCATTGATTTATTGGTTGAGTTCTAAGATGATCATCTAGGATTATATTGATTATAGCATATTTCTAGGATACATTTTGCTTATTTTATGGTTTCTATTTCTTTGAAGCAAAAATACAATGCTCGTATTTATTTGTGCTAAGATTTATATGTAGAGAATTGAATAACATGGTAGCCTCTCTACTATTTTTGTGTCCTGATGTTCTTTACTTAATGGCTCCTTTGATCTGAATCACTGATAGTTTTAACGGATTAGGATATGATTATTATGCTCAGTTTTAGATTCTAATCTCATTCGTATAAGAATAGGAATAACTTGCATAAAGTATTAATCTTTGATTTTCTATGATCATCATCGCTACTGATTAAAGAAACTTAGCTTTACTAAGAATTATTCCTTCCATTGATAACTTGTTTTACATGTTTTTGTAGTGATAGATTTTATACAATCCTTCTTTTTACTTGATCTGGTTATTGGATAACAATACAAATTTGATAAATCCTCTTGTGGAATTCGACCCTTGGTTTTCCCATATTCATGTTATTAGGTAGTTGACAGGTCGTCGTCAGGCCCTGTCAAAGTAGATTCCCTTCAAACTACTCTAAATAAGGAAAGCGGTAAGTAGGGGTCGAATCCCACATGGAATCAAGAGAGATCAATTCTTATGGTATTAGGTTCAAATGACTCTAAAGGTAAATAAAGGGGGGAAATTTATAAACTAACTAACAAAAGATTAATTGAAGACAAATATTGGAAAAACACTTTGCACAATTGGTATCCATCTAACAACTTGATTATATTATCTTAGACTTCTTCTGTTCGGGTTCTTTCCTAATTCCTATATATCCTGTAGTTTCCCTAATCCTTGTTCCTTTTTATCTAATTAGTTCAACTAGTCATAATAGTCCTTATCTCTAAATCTAACCCTGAAACTATTAAAGGTCAATTTCTAGGCAGCATTAAGATCGAGAATAGATAGGAATGTGCAGCGCTACTTGGCTACTAACACATCATTACCCTCCACACATCTACAAGTCCAACTAGTCCATGTAAATTATTTTCTACTAATTGGACAAGGCTCTCCAACTCGGACAAGCCAAGCCTAGCTATATGAAATTGACCAAAACAACCTAGGTGATCAATCTAGATAGATAATTCAATTCAATGATAATTATAAGAAAAAGGATAAATAAATCTAGGACATATTATTAGAACCAAAGGATAGAAATCTTACATTTAATCAACACCAATTAAACAAAGTATAGGAGACTACTTTTGGCCATTTTAAACAAAGTATAGGAGACTACTTTTGGCTCATTTTTAATTGGCTTGCATTTTTATATTTGAATAATATTTGCTTATACAAAAATCTAAATAGAAATATGTTGATTCATAATTTTCATAGTAATTCATAATCTAACTATATAATTGTAATATAAACATATAATTTTTTAATTAATCATCCAAAATTCATAAATTTTATAACAATCTTCATAAAAATCTACAAGTTCACAACAAGCTAAAAATATATAGCATTCATCGCAGATTTCAACTTAATAGAATAGAAATATAATCTAATCTTTCATCTATTCGTTCTCATTATCCTTCTCCACCTAAAAATTAAATATTCTTGTTCCATGTCTGACTAATCAAGTTCAAACTCATCTTTATCATCATCTACATCATCATCTGCTCCATCCAGTGTTCTAAAAAATATGCCTAGGCCGGGTCTAGGCGCTAGGCAGATGATTTTTTTCCCACCGCCTAGCTAAAAACACCTAGCAATTAATCACAATATTAGGGTGCCACCTAGCGCCTAGACGAGACCTAGGCGCGTTATTGAGAACACTGATTATTATTATAATTTATGTTTAACCTTTCACACTCTATATTTACACTTATTGTAACAATATATATGTGGATTATGTTCAAGTGTAAACAAATCTTACGGTGTAAGATGAGAACAAATCTAGACCATTGGATCATTTCAAGAAAATGCAAGCCGGAGGCCCAAAAATGCATGCCAATAAAAAAATGTATGTTGGAGGCCAAAAAATGCATGTCAATAAAAATGCATGTCAGAGGGCCAAAAATATATGTAAATAAAAATGCATGTCGGAGGTCCAAAAATGCATATATATTTTGCGTGCACTTTTGCACATTAGCATGCATTTTTCACAAATAAGCATGCACTTTCAACACATAAACTTACATTTGATTTTAAATGCATTTTTAGCTGATCTTGAATGCATTTTCAAGAAATAAACATGCATTTTCAAAATATATACTTGCATTTTTGCATGCTTATCTTTGAAATGCATTCAAGTCAACTCACAATGCATATTAATCATAATGCAAGTTTATGTGTTGAGAGTGCATACTTATGTGCTAAAAATGCATGCTAATGTGTTAAAAATGCATGCAAAATATAGATGTATAAAATGGCCTTCGGCTTGTATTTTTATTGGGATGCATTTTTTAGGCTTGCATTTTAAACAAAGTATAGGAGACTACTTCGGCTTGCATTTTTAATTGGCTTCCACCAATTAAACAAAGTATAGGAGACTACTTTTGACTCATTGCAAAAACTACATAAATATGAAAATGAATAAACTATGAAATGTGATGATGTGTTTTTAGATGGAGGCAAAAGATCCTCTATTTATTAAACTAATGATAAAAGCTAAAACTAATTAACCTAGCCCAAAGCATCATCTAAAAGTAGCCCAAAACCCACATAAACCTCTAAGAGAAATTAGGGTTTCAGATGCTTCTCGGCCCGACACGTGCACGGTCGCGCATGTATCGGCGTCGTCGCGCCGGGGCCGAGATCTTGACTTTTTCCTGTATCCATTGGCACGGTCGCGCGCGCCAGGACCCGATCGCACTATGCTTCTGCGGACCTGCACGGTCGCGTCCCTGTGTGCACGGATCATGCTTAGTACCCATGCCAATCCTCTCCTTGAATGTACATAATCCTTGTGTTTAACACCTTTTCTTTGCTTGGTCCGGATCACGGTAATACACGTCATAATCATGCCAAATAACTTGTAATTGATGCTAACAACCACATGCTACGATGTATAAGACACTGCCTATCAAACACCCACACACTTGAACCTTGCTCATCCTCGAGTAAGCTTCTGCTAACTCCACGGCAATCTGAGAGGGTACAGGAGACTTGACAGTTGTGATCGCCGAATCAAACACCCCAACTCTAGGTACCTACAGTCATAAAAAGCAACGGTCGTAGCTCCGACTCTGCTAGAAAAACTCAAAAAGTAATGCAAACATAACTAGACTCTAATTATCCCCACAATGTCAATCAAATATTCTAGAAGTTTTGAACTATGTTCACTCCATGCAAATACATGAACTTGAATCCTCAAACTATACTAAAGATGTTTCTATCCATGTAATATAGCAATGCAAATAACATAAGATCAAATAAGCGACTAAATCTCGTCCTAGCATGTTTCCTACATATGGCAATTATCCACGGGTTCCAACACCATCAAAAGAAAACAAAAACCACAACTCCAATTAATTCATATCACTTGCACTTTCTATTGCTCCTTAATTTATCCTATTCACATATTTTGCACTTTATTTTCACTTTGTGGGTATCAGGCGTGTCCGTCTTACAGTTTGTGCCACTAATGAGAATCTTTGCTTATTTAGCCATTGAGGGTTGAACCCGGAGTGATATTTCACACCATGGAGATCGCGTGCTTTTTCGGATTTTTAACTTGGAGTTCACTACCTTTTTATTCTCTTTTTCTTTTATGATGCAAAAGGACGAAAATAATTTATAATGACAGACTAGAGAAAAGATGGTGAACATGCCATCTTAGTATCAATCCTAATGCGTCCTAATCATAACCCACATGCTCAAGTCAAAGTTCTCTACTTGATCAAACATATCCTAATCCTATAAACTTGAAATATTAACATCTAAAACGTACTAAAAAGATTAAAAATTCACACATATTTATAGAAGTTCACACAACATCAAACTAGGGGGAAAATATGAATGCCGAATATAAAAATTCAAAAATAACTCAAAAATTTCAAAACTACTACTACGATAGGTGAAGTAAATCCCCTCCCCCACACTTAAACCAAACAATGTCCTCATTGTGAGATAAAGAACAAAGATAAGCTAAGTGGAAGTAAGAAAATTACCTCATAGACGGGTTGCCTCCTGGACAACACATTTGGTTAATGTCGTATTCCCGACATGTTTCTCTCATCTCATCCTGTGCCGACCCTTCTTAGGGCCAGCTCATCTTTCCTAATCCAATACTGCTTAATTCCTTTCTTCTTGACGAGCCCCTTGTCGTATCCTCTCTTTGTCTCTATGTAATGTCCTAGAGGTAACACATTCATCACTCTAGGTACCTGCATAATATGGGGAAGAGAAGGAGGGTTGTCTCCCTCTAACATCAGCATGGGGGGCCCATCGGCCAAAGCCATCTCCAACCTATCTACATCATTCTCGTGATCAACTAACTCTATAGAAAAAAACCTGCTAACTCATCACCAGACTCTACATCAGTATCATAGATATCAAAAATCATACATCACAGACTCCAAAGACTCAAGTCCATTCCCTAAGTCTACCTTGGTACCTGCTGTCCTTATAAACGACCTTCTTAGAAGTATAGGTGCATCCACCTTATCACTCTCCATATAATGTACAAAAAAGTCCGTGGGGAATATTAACCTATCAACCTTAACTCACATTCTCCACAATTCCCTTCGGACACACGGTAGACCCATCAGTTAATTGCACAAATATGTCAGTCTTACTTAGGGGGCCTAATCCTACTTGCATAAAGAGGATTAAGGAAAAAATTTATGGATGCTCCGTAAGTCATGCCTTGATGCTTCTCCATATTAAGATCTCCACGAGCCGCCTCCAACCTTCGTTGGTCCTGTTGATCTCTACCCGAGGTGGAATTCTGCTATTGATTTTCCCATGGACGAGGAGGTCCGTATACTCCCATCACGTTTACCTCTGCAATTGTATCCTCCCGTAGATCGGGGCATTAATCGAATGATGGCTTGTACTTGGCATAAATTCCACAAAGATGCACGGGCTACTGCCCGCTCTTAGGTAGTAAACTCGCGAGCATTTTCTTGATCTCGGCCAACTCTCCTGCCAAGTTTACCCCTTCCATGCTCGATCTTGCAGCGTCTACAACCCTCGTGGTGTATGTCCTTCCAAAGCCTTCTTGTGCTTCAGCCATTATTTGCAACTTTTCCATCGTGTCTTCTGGGGTCATGTTAGAGGACACTTCCTCCACACACATCGTCAATGATTCTCCTCTCTTTTAGTAAGCATCCCTTGAGTAAGAAATAAACACCAAGTCCTGCCTGCTCATAGTCGTGAAGAGGGCAGCAAGCACAAAGCCCTTTGAATCCCTCTAGGTAGTCGTATATGACCTCACCATCTCTCTGGCTACACTTGCGCGGTCTGCTCAACTTGCGCGATCTCCCTCTTCAGCGCGTTTGCTTTCTTCACCCGAAACTAGCGGTTTAGGAATTCTCAGTGCAACTTCTCCCAGCTGTCTATCGTGTCTGTGAGGAGGTGGTAATACCAAGCTCTAGCCATATCCTTCAACGTGAAAACAAATGACCTCATTTTGATTTGTTCCTCCAACACATTGACCAGCTTCATAGTCATGCAAATGTTGTGGAATTGATTTTGATGCATAATGGGTTCTTCCCCGGGCATCTCGTTGAAAGTGGGGAGTAGGTTGATTACTCCTGACTTAAGTTCAAAGGTCACTCCCTGCACAAGTGGTGGTAGGACCTCCCCTTGAGAGTACTGCGTCAAGTTAGGATTAGTGCACTCCCGCAACGTCCTGTTTCCTGCTAGATTGTTCTGCTGCGCGTAGGCTTCTAGGAATTGATTCTTTAGTAATTGATTAGCATGCAGCTGCTCCTGAGTATATGGTGGGAGCAAATTGTTATCCTGATCTTCCATTGTCTCCGTTGTTCTTTCTCTTATCCTTTCGATCTTTAGAATAAGCTCAACAACGGAAAGATTAGTAGCGTGGGTGTTGACCATGCACTAGTCAGCACCGCAATCAATCAAACAAATATCGTAAGAAAAGAAAAATTGGTTTTCCGGAAACAACGCCAAATTGAAAGAGGATTTCGTTAGGCCCTCCCATCAAAATGAATCCCTTCAAACTCCTCTACAAGAGTAGAGTGGCAAGTAGGGGTCAAATCCCACAAGGAACCAAAATGAAATCAATTCTTATGATAATAATTAGATTTACTAGAAAGTAACAAAGGCAGATTTGTTACTGATTTCTAAAGATTATTTGATTAAAATGGGACGAACACTTCATATGATTGGTGTACTCCAATTAGATTGATTCAATGGTCCTACATTCCTCTATTTGGGTTCTATCTCCTTTTCCTATTGCCTAAATGTCCTCTAATTGCCCTAATCCTTGTTCCTAAATAGCTAATCAAGTCAACTAGCCCTAATAGCCCTTAACTATGAATCCAGCCCTAAAACTATTAAGACTATCTCATAGGCAGCATAAAGCACAAGCATAGATAGGAAGATGCAATGTCACTTGGCTACTAAAACCTCATTATCATCCACATCCCTACAAGTCCAACTAGTCCAGGTAGTGATTTTTATACTATAGTGGTTAGGTTCTCCAACTAGGATAAACCTAAGCCTAACTATATGAAATTGAACTAAACAGCTAGGTGACCAATCCATAATGCAAATTTTATTCAATAAGTATTAAAAGCAAGAGGATAAAGCAATTGAAACATATTTTAATGAGAACCAAGGATGAAAACCTCGCATTGAATAAACCTAATGGCTCTAACCAACCATACAAAGTCTAGGAGACTACTCCTGGCTCATTGCTAAAACTACATAAATTGAAATGATAGATTATTAGATGATCAGGGAGGAGGAAAAGCTCTCCCTATTTATTATAAAATGACAAAGCATTACACCTAATTATCCCTAGCCCACACTTTACAAATGAAGGAAGCCCAAAGCCCAAGCACAACACAAAGAGGAAATAGGGTTTTAGAGTAATCCTTGGCTGACAGGGATGCAGGCGCGTATGTGTCGGTGCGGTCGCGTCCTGGGCCGTGCCTTGGATTTTTGGTCTCGTGGGCTGATGCGGGAGCATGTTGTTGAGGCGCAGGCGCGCGCCCTGCGCGGTCACGCGGCTCCAGGTGCGCTCGCGTCACTAGCGTGAGCAGCTCTGGCTTGTACCCTTTCGACTGTCTTTCTCTCGGAATTCCGTAATCCTCGCATTTAGTGTCTTGAGTCGGCTTGGTCTGGATCATGGTAATATGCACTCTAGACATGCCAAATCCCTTGATATAGATGCTAACGGCCACATCTTATGATGTATTATACACTACCTATCAAACCCCCACACTTGAACCTTGCTCATCCTGGAGTAAGCTGCTGCTAACTCCACGACAAACTCAGCGGGTATGGGACAAATTGAAGGTAGTGGTCGCCGGCTCCTCACTCTAACTTTGGGTACCCACAATCATAAATCAATGGGCGTAGACTCCGACTCTAGATTAAGACTTAAAAACAATGCAAATTAACTAACTAGACTCTATCTAACTAACAATTGTATCAAGTATCCCCCAAAATTCGAACTATGCTTATCTCTATGCAAATGAAATCACATAAATCTCCAAACTATACTAAAAAGGTCTCTATGAGATTGACATATAAATGTGAATAACGAAAGATCAAATAGGCGACTAAGGCTTGTCCTAACATGCTTCATACATATGATAATTCCGCACAAGTTCCAATACCATTGGAAACAAACAACAACCACAACTCTACTTAAGTTACATCACATGCATCTTTCATTGCTCCTTTTCATCCTAATAATACCTTTTTTCTCTTTATTTTTACTTTGATTACCGGGCCTGTCCATCTTATGTCCAGGCCAATTTGTTTTAAGGTAGAGCCTGTCCGTTTTACGATCCAGGCTGCTGATGAGACTCTTTACTTTATTGTACATGGAGGATCGAACCATTGATTATTTATCACACCTTTGATATTGCAGGCTCTTCCGGTTTATTTCACTTGGAGCTCACTACATTTTTATTTTTCTTGTTCATTCATGACGCAAAAAGGACGAGAACAATATATTATAACATAATAATAAACTAAAGAAAAGATGGTGCTTATGCAATCTTAATATGGTTCTAATGTGTCCTAGTCATACTCCACGTGCTCAAGCTAAAGTCCTCTGATTAATCCGACATATCCTCATCATAAATACTCGAAATATTAACATCTAAGGTATAGTAGGGAGATTTAAAGATCGTGCCTCTTTATAGAAATTCACATAGTAACAAACAAGGGAAAAAAAACTAAGAATACCGACTCCAATAATTCAATAAGGGGAAAACTGAATACAAAATTTAAAAATGCAGGGATAGGTGAATTAGATCCCCTCCCCCACACTTAAACTACACAATGTCCTCATTGTGAGATAAGGACACATAGAACCTAAGTGTAGAAAGAAAATTGCCCCTTTGACGGGTTGCCTCCCGAACATCGGCTTTGTTTAACGTCGTTGGCTCGACTTCTTTCCCTTCTCATCCTACTTTGACCAACCTCTTGGCCGACTCATCCTTTCGGATCCAGACTGCTTAATACCTCTTTTCTTCATTGTGATCCCCTTATCGTATCTCATCTTTGTTTCCATATAGTGCCCCGGAGGTAGCTCTGACGTCACTCTGGGTACCTTAAAAATGGGTGGAAGAGAAGGAGGGGTTTCTCCCTATAACATTAACATGGAGGGCCCATCGGCCAACGCTAACTCTAACCTGTCAACATCCCTCTCGGGATCAGCTAACTTTATTGCAAAAACACTCGTTGTATCATCTCCGGACTCCTCATCCCTCCCGATCTCAAAGATAACCACATCTCAATTAAACTCTAATGACAATGTCCCTCTCCCTAAGTCTACTTTAGTGCCAGATGTTGTCATAAACGGTCTCCCTAACAATATAGGTACGCCTTCCCTATCATTTTCCATATCTAGCACGTAAAAATCTGTGGGAAAGAATAGCCTATCTACCTTGACTAACACGTTCTCTACTACTCCCCTAGGGCAAATAGTCGACCCATCAGCTAATTGGACTAGAATATTTGTCTCATTTAAAGGTCCAAGTCCTAATTGCTTGTAGTGGGAATATGGAAAAACATTTGTAGCAGCCCCTAGGTCTTACAATGCACAATCAAAAGTTTTATTGCCTATTTGGCAGGGGACAATTACCATAACAGGATAATTGAACATAAGGGGCATGCGCTGCTGGGAGATTGCGGATACTCTCTCTCCATCTATTGCTTTGCTGGTCTCCTTCATCTTTTGCTTCCTCTTGAACGTGCAAAGTTCCTTGAGAAACTGTGTACCTCGGTATTTTTTGGACCAACTTGAGTAGTGGGATGTTGACGGCACAGTTGTTGAAGATCTCGAACAAATCCTTAACATTTGTTGGCCTCCTTGTATCTCTTAATGCTTCAGGAAAGGGGGCCGGTGGCTTCTCTGAATAGAGTGGAGGGAGGTTGGGCCGTACATAGTTTCTGTGTCGGAGATCTAAATCACCTCTCGGGTCATCTAGATCTAGATCCTCTTCTTCCTCCATCGAGGTTGTCTCATCAACTTTATTCTTCTCAGGATCATCATCCTTGACATTAAGGTGGGCGCGGTCGTGCATAAGGGGGCCTGGTCGCGCATACTCTCAATAACCCACACGCGGTCGCGCTCGATGGGGCGTGGTCGTGCTAAGTTTCTTGAATTTGGGTCTGTAAACATGCGGTCACGCTCCTGGGGTGCGCGGTCATGCACGCCCTTAATAATGGTGTTGCGCTCGTGTTTGTGTGGTGGCCCGGCCACGCGAGCTCTCAGTAATGGCCGCGCGATTGCGCATATCTGCGCGCGGGCGTGCCTCTGCCAGATCCTCTTGTACTTCCTCCTCTTGACTTTCTCTCTTCTCTGAATTCTAACCACTCATCAACGCCATAGAATTGACGTTCTTAAGATTTTGACTCGTAATGATTTGGTTCGGATTCACCACCGTTTGGGCTGGTAGTGAATTTGAATTATTCTGAGCCAATGTCGAGACTTTTTGCATGATCAGCCCATTTGAACCTCAAGGTTCTTGAGTCTGGGATCGGTGTTCTGGACGTTTGACGCCAGGGTGGAGATGGACTTAGTCAAGTACTTGATCACCTCCATAGTAGGAGCTCCTTGATTCTGATGCTGCTCACGAGGCCTCCACCTCTGTTCGTCCTGCTATTCTCTAAACTGGGGCTGGAAATTCTACCGTTGATTATCCCAAGACCGAGGAGGTCCGTATCCTCCCATCGCGTTTACCTCTGCGATTGTATCCTCCTGCAGCTCAGGGAATTGATCAAAATGATGGCTTGTACTTGCACAAATTCCACAAAAATGCGCGGGCTACTGTCCGCTCTCAGGTAGTAAACTCGCGAGCATTTTATTGATCTCGGCCAGCTCTCTTGCAAAGTTTTATCCTTCCATTTTTGAGCTTGCGGTGTTTACACCCCTCCTGGTGTATGTCCTTCATAAGCTTCTCGTGCTTTCAGGCATGCTTTGTAACTTTTCCAATCGCGTCTTTTGAGGTCATGTTGAGGACACTTCCTCCACACACATCGTCAATGATTCTCTTCTCATTAGTAACGAGACCTTGAGTAAGAAAAACACGAAGTCATGCTGCTCATATCCGTGAAAAGGTAAGCTAGAACAAAGCCCTTTGAATCTCTCTAGGTAGTTGTATAACGACTCACCCTCTCTCTACTCACCTGCAGGATCTCCCTCTTTAGCGCGTTTGCTTTCTTCACCGGAAAGTAGCGATTTAGGAACTCTCGGTGCAACTTCTCCAAGCTGTCTATCGTGCATGTGGGGAGGTGGTACTACCATGCTCTAGGTCGTATCCTTTAAACTGAAGCCAAATGCCCTCATCTTGATTTGTTCCTCCGACACATTGACCGACTTCATGGTCATGCAAATATCGTGGAATTGATTTAGATGCATAATTGGGTCTTCCCCCGGGATCCCATGGAATGTGAGGAGTATGTGATTACTCTGGACTTATGTTTGAAGATCATTCCCTGCGCAAGTGGTGGTAGGATCACCCCTTGAGGCTACTGCGTCAAGTTGGGAGTAGTGCGTTGCTGCAACGTCTCTTTCCGGCTAGATTGTTCTGCTACACATAGGCTTCCAAGAATAGATTCTTTATAAATTGATTAGCCTGCAGCTGCTACGGAGTCTTTTGTGGACCTGATTGTTATCCTGATCTTCCATTGTCTCCGTTGTTCTTTCTCTTATCCTTCTTCTAGCAGTCCTTTCAATCTCTGGAATAAACTCAGCAAGGGAAAGATTAGTAGCGTGGGTGCTGACCATGCACTAGTCAGCACTGCAATCAATCAAACTAATATCATAAGAAAAGAAAATTTTGTTCCCCGGTAATGGCGCCAATATGACACAGGGTTTCATTAGGCCCTCCGCTCAAAATAAATCCCTTCAAACTCCTCTACAAGAGTAGAGTGGCAAGTAGGGGTCGAATCCCACAAGAAACCGAAATGCAATCAGTTCTCACGATATCAATGGTCCTAGCCCTAATTGCTCTTGCCTATGATTCCAACCCTAAAACTATTAAGACTATCTCCTAGGCAGCATAAAGCACAAGAATAGATAGGAAGATGCAGCACCACTTGGCTACTAACACCTTATTATCCTCCACATCCCTACAAGTCCAACTAGTCCAGGTAGTTGATTTTGCTACTATAGTGGTTAGGTTCTCCAACTAGGATAAACCTAAGCTTAGCTATGTGAAATTGAACTAAACAACCTAGGTGATCAATCTAGAATGCAAATTCAATTCAACATGTATTAGAAGCAAGAAGATAAAGCAATTGAGACATATTATAATGAGAACCAAGGATAGAAACCTGATATTGAACCAGCCTAATGACTCAAACCAACCATACAAAGTCTAGGAGAATATTCGTGGCTCACTGCTAAAACTACATAAATTAAAATGATAGATTATTGGATGATTGGGGAAGAGGAAAAGCTCTCCCTATTTATTCTAAAATGACAAAGCATTAAACCTGATTAACCCTAGTCCACACTTTACAAATGAAGGAAGGCCAAGGACCAAGCACAACACAAGGGGGAAATAGGGTTTCGGATTAATCTCGGCCTGACACATACGCGGGCGCGTATGTGTCGGCACAGTCCGCGTCCTGGGATGGGCCGTGGACTTTGGTCTCGTGGGCTGGTGCTGTCGTGCGATGTTGAGGTGCGGGCGCGTGCGCTGCGCGGTCGCATAGCTCTAGGCACGGTCGCGTCACTGGCGTTAGCAGCTCAGACTTGTACCCTTTCGGCTGTCTTTCCCTTGGAAGTAAGTATCCTCGTATTTTGTGTCTTGACTCCTCTTGGTCTGGATCATGGTAATATGCACTCTAAACATGCCAAATCCCTTCATATATAGCTAACAACTACATATTATGATGTATTATACACTGCCTATTAGGGCGCAGTCGCATCGAGTCTGCAATGTCGTAGGGGCGGTCGCGTGGCTCTTAGTGCGGGTGCGTCTCTGACGAATTTCCTTCACTTATCACTTCTTTTCCTTGTCTCTCCTCCTATTTTCCCACTCTTTAGTGCCATTGCATTGACATTCTTGAGATTCTGGTTCACTGAATTTTAGTTCGGGTTCACCACAATCTGCGCTGGTAGTGTGTTCGATTGATTTTGAAGCAGCGTTGAAACCGTCTACGCTACTTGCCCCATTTGGACTTCCAAATTCTTGGGTCTATCACCCATGGTTTGGTCATTGGTGGCGAGGTTCGTGAGATTCTTGGTTATCTCCTTGATCATCTCTAAGGTGGGAGCTCCTGAGCTCTGCTGTTGGTCGTGAGATCTCCCACCTTTGTTCTTGCTGCTCTCTAAATCTGGGAGTGTAATTATATTGTTGCTAATTTCCCATGTCCAAGGAGGTCGTATCTTCCTATCGCATTCACCTCTGCAATTATTTTGCCTTGCAACTCGGGACACTAGTCTGAGTGATGACCTGAACTAGCACAATTACCACATACTCGTGCGGGCTGCTGCCCGATCTTGGGTAGTATACTCGCGAGCATTTGCTTTATCTCCGCTATCTCGCCTGCTAAGCTTGATCCTTCCGTGCTTGCACTCGCAACGTTTACCATCGTCTTCGTGTAGGTCCTACCGAAACTTCTCGTACTCTCAGTCATACTCAGCAACTTCTGCATAGCATCTTTTGGGGTCATGTTGAGAATACTCCCTCCGCAAGCAGCGTCGATCATCCTCCTCTCAGTATTCAATAGCCCATGGGGGAGAAATAGTACTAAATCCTGGTGCTCGTAGCCATTAAAGGGGTAGATAGCACATAGCCCTTTAAACCGCTCTAGTTAGTGATACAACGACTCCTCATCTCTTTGGTCCACATGCACTATCTCCCTTTTAGGCAAACTTGCCTTCTTCACCGGGAAGTATAGGTTCAAGAACTCCCGATGTAGCTTCTCCTACCTGTCAATAGTTCCGATCCGGAGGTGATAGTACGAAGCTCTCGCGGTGTTCTTCAGCGTAAAACCAAACGTCCTCATCTTTATTTCTTCTTCCGACACATATTCCGGCTTCATGGTCATGCATATGTCGTGAAATTGGTTCAAGTGCATGATGGGGTCTTCTCCAGGTAGACTGTGGAACATCGGAAGCAAGTTTATCACCCGGGACTTGAGTTTGAAAGTGACTCCTTGAGCTAGTGGCGGTAGGACCACAGCCTGGGGCTGCTGTATCAGATTGGGAGTGGTGGGCTCCCGCATCGTCCTATTTCCTCCATTGTTGTTCTGTTGAGCATAGGCCTCTAAGAATTGATTCATCAATTGCTGATTTGCATGCACCTGCTCAGGGGTCTAGTTATCCTGATCGTTCATCGTTTCCACTATCCTGTCTCTTCTAGTCCTCCTGACAATCCTCTCAATCTCTGGAATGGGCTCAACAATAGAATGATTAGTATCACAGGTACTGACCATACACTAGTCAACACTGGAGTCAATTAAACTAATACCAAAAGAAAAGAAATTTGATTCCCCGACAACGATGCCAAATTTGACAGGCCGTCGTCAGGCGTTTTCAATGTAAATTCCCTTCGAACTACTTTACCTAAGTAAAGCGGTAAGTAGGGTTCGAATCCCACAGGGAATCAAGGGAGATCAATTCATATGGTATTAGGTTCAAATGACTCTAAAGGTAACCAAAGGGGGGAAATTGCGTAAACTAACTAACAAAAGATTAATTGAAGACAAATATGGTAAAATCACTTTGCACAATTGGTATCCACCTAACAAGTTGATTAAATGATCCTAGACTGCTTCTATTCGTGTTCTTTCCTAATGCATATATATCATCTAGTTTCCCTAATCCTTGTTCCTTTCTAGCTAATTAGTTCAACT
This sequence comes from Phyllobates terribilis, assembly GCF_046119375.1. NCBI lineage: Eukaryota > Metazoa > Chordata > Amphibia > Anura > Dendrobatidae > Phyllobates > Phyllobates terribilis. The sequence goes on along the minus strand of NW_027366381.1, from coordinate 7,937 downwards.
GGCTCTAATAGCCCTTACCTCTAAATCTAACCCTCAAACTATCAAAGGTATATTTCTAGGTAGCATTAAGATCAAGAATAGATAGGTATGCGTAGCGCCACTTGGCTACTAACACATCTGTGGATCGTGAAGATCTTAGTCTAACTAAAGATAGAGATTTTGTGCGGAAATACCAGACTAAGAACAAACAAACACTTTAATTCCAAAACGTTGTTGATTTGATTCTTGTGAGACTTACAACTACTAGGCTAACATACAATCTTTAGTTTCTCTAAACTCTCCTAGTTATTGCCTAAGCTCTAAATCAAGGATGATCTCTTTCTCTCTAGTTCGACAACCAACTTTAAAGATAAAGAAACTAAGCTATTTATACTATGACATAATCACCGGGAACTAATTACCTAAAAGCAAGTAAATAATAATAAATAAACTATTAAATCTAAACTAGCCGAATATAATGATAAACTAGCTTCAACTGTTAAGATCTCGAATCTGGTAAATCTCTAGCGAATCAACTCTTTCCTTCTTTAGCTCTTGCAAGTTTTATTTCTATATATACGCGCTCGGTCCCTTAAGTGCCTTCGGTCCCCTTGAGTGTGTTATCCTTGTGTAGCGTGTTACTTGTGCAGCCCGATCCTTCACTCTTATTGTTCGGTCCCCTCCAGCGTCAATCGGTTCCCTTTCTCCTAGTTAAACGCCTTGAGTGTTCAGTGTTCTAATCAAACGCTAGGCGGTCATGGGGGGCCTAGCGCCTAGGTGGATCAATATTATAACACTATTTTTATATTTCAATATTATTTTCTTATATGAAAAACTAAATCGAAATATATTGATTCATAATTGTTATAGTAATTCATGATTTAACTAGGTAATTTTAGTAATCATATGATTTGCTCATTAATCATCCAAAATTCATATACTTTATAGTATTCGTCATAAAGAAGATCTACAAGACCAGAACAAGCAAAAATCATACAGTTTTCAACACATGTTTCAACGTAAGTAATATTAAATAATTATTCACAAGTCACAGTTGCAGTCGTAGGCTCTTAGTGGATGTTGGTCGCAATATGAGGGTGAGGGGAAGGGAGACCCCAACAAGGGTGAGAGGCACGGCGAGAGGTGAGGTGAGGTGAGAGGCAGTCAATGGGACGAAAGGTGACGACATGACAAGATGGAGGTGGGAGGTAGTAGGGACGACAAAGTTTTCAGTTAAGAGGGACATGGGTGAGATGTGAGAGACAAAGGCATGGGACAAACGAGAGAATGGGATAGATTTTTAAATTTTAACCTAAATAAGATCGCATACGCCTTTAAAAAAAATAGAACGCATACCCCCTCCTAGAAAAAAAAGGTAATGCCTAGGCGCGCGTAGCCTCCTAGGAGAAGGATTTTTTTCTACCACCTAGAAAAAAAGGACTAGGTCCTAGTTGGAACGTTAGGATTCCGCCTAGCGCCAAGGCGGGGCCTAGGCGCCGCCTAGACGGGTTTTTTAGAACACTGTGAGCGCTATTCTTCTCGCTGGACTCGCTCTTGTATCCCCACTTCAGCTCGTTGTTTTCCACACTTAAACCTCCTAAGTAACTCAAAGGCCTATTGACTTCCTGCGATATCTCACTCAATACATATATTAGTTTATAAGGTTGTTTGTTATCATTAAAACTGAGGCATTATCAATTATAAGAACTAAGGGGCTAGTTCATATAACTAACAATCCCCCCTTTTTAATGATGATAAACTTAGAATCCTTGCATAGTGTGGATCGTGAAGATTATAGTCTAACTAAAGATAGAACTTTTGTGCGGAAATACAAGACTAAGAACAAACAAACATTTTAATTCCAAAACGTTGTTGATTTGATATCTTGTGAGACTTACAACTACTAGACGAACACACAGTTCTTAGTTTTTCTAAACTCTCCTAGCTATTGCCTAAGATATAAATCAAGATGAACTCTTTCTCTCTAGTTCAAAAACCACCTTTAAAGATAAATAAACTAAGCTATTTATACTTTGGCATAATCACCGAGAACTAATTACCTAAAAGCAAGTAAATAATAATAAATAAACTACTAAATCTAAACTAGCCAAATATAAGACAAACTAGCTTCAACTGATAAGATGAATCTGGTAAATCTCTAGCGAATCAATTCTTTCCTTCTTTAGCTCTTGGAAGATTTATTTCCATATATACGTGCTCGGTCCCCTTGAGTGTCTTCGGTACCCTTGAGCGCGTCCTCCTTGTGTAGCGTGTTACTTGTGAAGCTCAATCTTTCACTCTTATTGTTTGGTCCGCTCCAACGTCAGTCGGTTCCCTTTCTCCTAGTTAAGGGACTTGAGCGCTATTCTTCTTGCTGGACTCGCTCTTGTATCCCAACTTCTGCTCGTTGTTTCTCAAGCTTAAACCTCCTAAGTAACTCAAAACCCTATCAATTTCATGCGATATCTCACTCAATACCCATATTAGTTCATAAGGTTGTTTGTTATAATTAAAACTAAGGCATTATCGGTAACAAGAACTAAACGGCTAGTTCATATAACTAACACATAGGCATAATATAAAGATGAGAAAAGAAGTAGCTTTCAATTCCCCCTAATCAATGAACAAGTAATACGCATCGCCTTTTAACTGTCATACGCACTAGAGTAAGCAGATAAGTGAATCAAAGCGAGCATTTCATTGATAAATATGTAAGAGCACACACAAAAACAGTAAAAAAAAAGAGAGCAAAAAGACAGGAATTTTAGAGGAGCTTTTGAATTTGTAAGGTGCCCTAAGGAGAACTGAGACAAAAGCTACTCTCAGTGATATTCATCCTCGTAAGCATCTTCACAGCCCTCTTTCAGAGGCCTTATCATGAGAGTCTTAATGTGATGAAGGTGCCAATCGATCATTCTCCTGAGCCCTGACAGATGCCGATTAGTCTGAAGTACAACTTCCAAGGTGAGAAGCTGAATTTCCTTTGAGCTCATATTTGGTGGCAGCAACGTCTTGGACTCCTTCGAAGGTCTCTTGATGCGGCAAGGTCTGGGTTTCGGATTTGGGAGGAGCTGAGGTTTCTGGCTTGGGTCTAGGCTCGGCCTTGGGCTCGGGACGGGGAGTGGATCCAAGAATCAGCTTCTCTACTGATGCATCCATACTGGCGTGTTTAAGCATCCTACGCAGCCGAGTCTCGGTGATGATGCTCTCGCAGGGCGTCTCTTTGACTGGCCTATAGATCCCTAGCTCAAGCATGATCTTCATTACAATGTGTGGATAAGGAAGCGCGTGGTTCTTGTGCATCTTCATTGTCAGCATATGAGAGAGAATGAGGTGCGATGTGTCTATGATAGTGCATTCAATGACTTCACGCAGCAGGCAGGCATCCGTGATCGTTACTGTGTCATGCTTCTCTTGTCGGGGAATGACGTTGCACATCATGATGTAGTGAATGAGCTTTGTTTCGAAGCTCATCATGTGCGTCTTGATCTCTTTTGGACGCGCCTTCCCCACTAGTATATCTAAGTTCTCAGCCTTGCCTGAGGGACAGTTCTTCTTGGATAGAGATGCATACCCTTCGCTTGTCGATAGTTCGAGCACCTTCGCTAGGAGCTTGATGTTTAGCGTCTTCCGCTTGTCTCCCCATGGAATGTGAGCGACGGAATACAGCTGTCATGGAGAGGGAGTCATCACTACTAACGCATTGTAGAATTTGCACACTTCCTCATAGTCGACCGTGAAGGGCTCGACCTCTAGATTTGACCAGTGAGTACGCTCGAGGGAGGCGACTGCGACAGTGGAGGTGATGGCGAGATTCTGGTGGGTGGACTCGTCATGCAAGAAGGCAGTTGGTCTGTGTTCAGTGGAGTCAGTTGAAGAGGCATTCTGTTCAGTAGAGGAGATAGGGTGAATCGGCGCTGGTTTGGCTGGTCTTCCTCCATAGGAGTTGGAGATGTGGAGTGAGCAGCAGGTGGTGGAGGTGGTGAGGATGAGGGTTGAGGACTGGGGCACCATTTCTGGTATAGGAGAGAGGGGCTTTGAGGTGCTGGGTCGGTGGAGACTGTCGCAGATGAGGTGGATGGGGGAACAGAAGTGACGACGACTGAGCTTTCCATGAAAGCTTGAAATTTCAGGAATGTGGCCCGTTTCTCTGGATCGATGTTCATGGGGTTGGCCATTTTAGTGTTTGAGAAAGCAGATGAGAGAGAGAGATGACGAGTAAGGTGTGATAGATGAGTGCTTGTTGGAGAGAGAGAGAGAGAGAGAGGGCTTACGTAGAGAGTGAATAGTTGTGAAGGCGGTGAAGGGGAGCTGAATCTGGTTTGAGAGGCTATTTATAGAGGGCGGTGAATAGTCTAATCACAACGACCTGATTTCAAATTTGGAACGACGCCTCGTTTATCGCCGAAGCAAGTGGTCGTTGGTGAACTGGCGAGTAATGAGTCCCTAGAAGATAGTTGACCGTTGAGATGCTTGGTCCCTAAAATTCTTTCGGTCCCTATACTCAGTTCCCAAATTGATCTGCGCTTCACTCTATTCTGGGTTACTCGGTCCCCAAGGACGTGTTGTTTCAAAATCTGCGCTTGTTATCTCTTATACTTACTCGGTGCCCGTACACTGATGCGCGGTGTCTCAGTTCCCATTCTCAGTAGGATAATTCAACTCGCTTAAGCACTTAATAATCTCACACACACAAAGGGACATAAAAGCACTTTTAAAAAACAATAAGTGGTAAGCATATATGGGTAGGCCTTTTTGACATCTCAATGAATATTCCTAGTTGTGGCTTATATGGTCATAGGGAACGTAACATTAAGATCAAGGTTAAGGCACTGGCCTATAAGCACGAATCATATCTGGGGGGTGGATTATAAGGTTAAGAGGCGATCATAATGCATATATATCAGGGCTTCAAAAAGATTAGCATGCATATGGATCAAGTTTTAGCAAGCAATAGTGCAATCCTAGAGAGGTCCTAACTAAGCATTTATCATTTAGCATCACACAGTGCATGCGAAGGACGAATACCCCTAAGAGTATAGGCTACGTTCGCGCATGTATTAAACCTAAGTTCCCAAGATTAAAAGGAGCACTAAATTTACACAAGATCAAGGGAAGAGGATTACGTGGAAGGAGACGTTTAATGAAAGGGGATCAAGCCCAATTGAAGGCTGAGTTTGATTAATGGTTCCTTGTGCAAGGCCTTGGTGAAAATGTCTGCTATTTGATCATCAGTTCTACAATGGGTGAGCTCGATGTGCTTCTTCTCAACATTATCTCGAAGGAAATGATGACGCACGTCAATGTGCTTGGTTCGAGAGTGGTGGACAGGAGTCTTTGAGATATTGATCGAGCTTGTGTTGTCACACCTTATTTTAATTGAGTCCATCGAAATGCCAAAGTCCGTGAGTTGTTGCTTGAGCCATAGGAGTTTGAGCACAATAAGAAGCTGCTTCTATGTATTCTGCCTCGGTGGTGGACACAACTACTGAGTTCTGCTTGCGAGATCCCAAGAGACGAGACAAGGGCCTAGGAATTGTGCCATACCTGAGGTGCTTTTCGATCAATGAGATAACCTGGATAGTCAACATCTGTGTATCCAACAAGGGTAGAATCACAGTTCTTAGGGTACCATAAATAAAGATTATCAGTCCCTTTTTAGGCAACGAAGGATACACTTGATAATAGCAACGTGCGACTCCCTTGGATAGGATTGGTAAAGTGCACACAAACTCACTGCAAAAACAATATCGGGCCTAGAGGCAGTTAAGTACATTAAAGATCCTACCATACCTCTATAGAGTGTTTCATTCGCCTTGGGGCTGTTAAGGTCTGCATCAAGCATAGTGCATGTGGACACTGGAGTGTGAAGGGGCTTGTTGTCGTCCATCTTAAACTTCTTTATGATCTCCTTAGGTATTTTTTATTATGAATTTGAATGCCTTCACCCTTTTGCACCACTTGCAGTCCAAGAAAGAAGTTTAATTCCACTATCATGATGATGTTGAACTTGCTGCTCATCAAGTCTTTGAATTTCTCTACAAGCGACATGTTAGTGGAACCAAAAATAATATCATCAACGTATACCTGAACCACTAGGATGTCACCCTAATGTTCCTGGATGAACAGAGTCTTGTCGATTGTTCCTCTTTTGTAGTTATTGGCGAGGAGGTACTCAGAGAGGCACTAATAGCATGCCCTTGGTGCTTTCTTTAACCCATAGAGGGCCTTGTCCAAAAAATACACGTGCTATGGGTGATTCGAGTCCTCAAAACCTGGGGGCTGCTTCACATAAACTTCTTCATTAAGCACACCATTGAGAAAGGCCGTCTTCACATCCATTTGAAACAGCTTGAAGCCCTTGTGCGAAGCGAAGGCAATAAGAAGTCGAATGGCCTCTAATCTAGAGTCTAGAGCATAGTTCTCGTCATAATTGATCCCTTCTTGTTGATTGTATCCCTGTGCTACTAAATGTGCTTTGTTCCTTACCACAACTCCTAAATCATCGAGGTTGTTGCGAAAGACCCAACGAGTGCCTATGATGGTGCGATTGGAGGGCTTAGGAACTAGGCGTCAGACATTATTCCGCTCGAACTCATGAAGCTCTTCTTGCATGGCCGCCACCCAATCTGGATCAAGGATGGCCTCTTTGATGTTCTTAGGCTCAGTGAGGGAGACGAAGGCGTTGGAGGCACAAAGGATGGTTTCCTCAGTTGCTTCATCAAGTGCTTCAGCGATTGACTCCGGAGGTGCTAGTCGAGCTACACGAGAGAGAGTGTGAATCCCATAATGGACTAGGGTGAGCATGTTCTCTAGAGGATGAGCACCTTGTTGTTGAAAAGCTCCAGTGGGAGGCTTTGTGTTCTGAACAATGTCTGAATTAGAAGGCCCTTCGTTGTCATTGTCTGAGTTAGGGCATGAGGGAACAGAGGCTGTATAGGGAAGGGCGAGTGGATTTAAGGCTTTAGGAGGAGCAGGGGCTCGATCAGTATCTGAGGAAGCTTCTAAGGGGGTGACTTCTAGGAATGGATCGGAGATGTTTGACGAAGAAGAGAGGAACGTTCCTTCATCAAACACTACATGTATGCTCTCCTCGAAGGTTCTTGTTCGTTGGTTGAAGACCTTGTACGCTTTGCTTGTTAGGACATAGCCAAGAAAGATGGCTTCATTGCTTCGTGCATCAAACTTGCCTAAGTTATCTTTCCCATTCTTCAGCACGTAGAACTTGCATCCAAATACCCTGAAATGAGATATGCTTGGAGGGTATCCCTTGATCAGCTCGTACGGAGTCTTGCCTAGTGAGGGGCGTAGAAGAGCTCTTTGGCAATGTAGCATGCGGTGTTAACCGCTTCAGCTCATAGAGATGGAGTGACTCCAATTTGAAGTAGCATGGTGCGTTCTATCTCTACTAACATTCAGTTATTTATTTCAACCACTCCATTTTGTTGTGGTGTCCTAGGAGCTGAGAAGTTGTGAGCAATTCCTCTTTCAATGCAGTAGCTCAGCATATCTCCATTCTCAAATTCAGTTCCAGGATCTGATATTATAGAGCACACCTTCAGAGATAGAGAATTCTCAAGTAAAGAACCTAGCTCGATGAAGCGCGAGAAGACTTGATCCTTGTAGCGCACGATTAAGGTCCAAGAGAACCTAGAGAAGTCATCAACAATCAAAATATGTAGCGTGCTCCACCAGGGAATTGAACACGCATTGGCCCACAAAGGTCCATATGAAGAAGCTCAAGGGGCTTCTTTGTTGTGATGTTCTTCTTAGCTTTGAACGAGCTTCTGACTTGCTATCCCTTGAAACATTTGGGACAGTGAGTCAAGTTGTCTATCTTGATGAGAGGTAAGCCGCGGACTAGCTCCTTTGCGCATAGCTTATGTAGAAGATGAAGGTTGACGTGCCCTAGTCATTGATGCCATAAGTCAGGATGATCTTCTATAGTAGCAAGACAA
>NW_027366380.1:0-73780 GCF_046119375.1 Phyllobates terribilis | reverse complement strand
CTTCAAACATTTCTGGTATATGAATAACATGATGTTTTTCAATGGCAAAAATCAATGAATATTGTAAATGCACAAACAGTAATTTCTCCGCATTGCAAGGTGCAAGTCTGAAATTTTTTGCTTTTTCCTGCTCCTCTTAGCATGGTAAAGAAGATTCAAAGAGAGTGAGATGCCAGCTACTTTCATTCAGTCAGTAGCTTCAATCATTTCTGGACGTTTTTCAATGGTAAAAATCAATGAATATTGTAAATGCACAAACAGTAATTTCTCCACATTGCAAGGTGCAATTCTGAATTTTTTTGCTTTTTCCTGCTCCTCTTAGCATGATAAAGAAGATTCAAAGAGAGTGAGATGCCAGCTCCTTTCATTCAGTCAGTAGCTTCAAACATTTCTGGTATATGAATAACATGATGTTTTTCAATGGCAAAAATCAATGAATATTGTAAATGCACAAACAGTAATTTCTCCGCATTGCAAGGTGCAATTCTGAAATTTTTTGCTTTTTCCTGCTCCTCTTAGCATGATAAAGAAGATTCAAAGAGAGTGAGATGCCAGCTCCTTTCATTCAGTCAGTAGCTTCAAACATTTCTGGTATATGAATAACATGATGTTTTTCAATGGCAAAAATCAATGAATATTGTAAATGCACAAACAGTAATTTCTCCGCATTGCAAGGTGCAATTCTGAAATTTTTTGCTTTTTCCTGCTCCTCTTAGCATGATAAAGAAGTTTCAAAGAGAGTGAGATGCCAGCTCCTTTCATTCAGTCAGTAGCTTCAATCATTTCTGGACGTTTTTCAATGGCAAAAATCAATGAATATTGTAAATGCACAAACAGTAATTTCTCCGCATTGCAAGGTGCAATTCTGAAATTTTTTGCTTTTTCCTGCTCCTCTTAGCATGATAAAGAAGATTCAAAGAGAGTGAGATGCCAGCTCCTTTCATTCAGTCAGTAGCTTCAATCATTTCTGGACGTTTTTCAATGGCAAAAATCAATGAATATTGTAAATGCACAAACAGTAATTTCTCCGCATTGCAAGGTGCAATTCTGAAATTTTTTGCTTTTTCCTGCTCCTCTTAGCATGATAAAGAAGATTCAAAGAGAGTGAGATGCCAGCTCCTTTCATTCAGTCAGTAGCTTCAAACATTTCTGGTATATGAATAACATGATGTTTTTCAATGGCAAAAATCAATGAATATTGTAAATGCACAAACAGTAATTTCTCCGCATTGCAAGGTGCAATTCTGAAATTTTTTGCTTTTTCCTGCTCCTCTTAGCATGATAAAGAAGATTCAAAGAGAGTGAGATGCCAGCTCCTTTCATTCAGTCAGTAGCTTCAATCATTTCTGGACGTTTTTCAATGGCAAAAATCAATGAATATTGTAAATGCACAAACAGTAATTTCTCCGCATTGCAAGGTGCAATTCTGAAATTTTTTGCTTTTTCCTGCTCCTCTTAGCATGATAAAGAAGATTCAAAGAGAGTGAGATGCCAGCTCCTTTCATTCAGTCAGTAGCTTCAATCATTTCTGGACGTTTTTCAATGGCAAAAATCAATGAATATTGTAAATGCACAAACAGTAATTTCTCCGCATTGCAAGGTGCAATTCTGAAATTTTTTGCTTTTTCCTGCTCCTCTTAGCATGACAAAGAAGATTCAAAGAGAGTAAGATGCCAGCTCCTTTCATTCAGTCAGTAGCTTCAATCATTTCTGGTATATGAATAACATGATGTTTTTCAATGGCAAAAATCAATGAATATTGTAAATGCACAAACAGTAATTTCTCCGCATTGCAAGGTGCAATTCTGAAATTTTTTGCTTTTTCCTGCTCCTCTTAGCATGATAAAGAAGATTCAAAGAGAGTGAGATGCCAGCTCCTTTCATTCAGTCAGTAGCTTCAATCATTTCTGGACGTTTTTCAATGGCAAAAATCAATGAATATTGTAAATGCACAAACAGTAATTTCTCCGCATTGCAAGGTGCAATTCTGAAATTTTTTGCTTTTTCCTGCTCCTCTTAGCATGATAAAGAAGATTCAAAGAGAGTTAGATGCCAGCTCCTTTCATTCAGTCAGTAGCTTCAAACATTTCTGGTATATGAATAACATGATGTTTTTCAATGGCAAAAATCAATGAATATTGTAAAAGCACAAACAGTAATTTCTCCGCATTGCAAGGTGCAATTCTGAAATTTTTTGCTTTTTCCTGCTCCTCTTAGCATGATAAAGAAGATTCAAAGAGAGTGAGATGCCAGCTCCTTTCATTCAGTCAGTAGCTTCAATCATTTCTGGACGTTTTTCAATGGCAAAAATCAATGAATATTGTAAATGCACAAACAGTAATTTCTCCGCATTGCAAGGTGCAATTCTGAAATTTTTTGCTTTTTCCTGCTCCTCTTAGCATGATAAAGAAGATTCAAAGAGAGTGAGATGCCAGCTCCTTTCATTCAGTCAGTAGCTTCAAACATTTCTTGTATATGAATAACATGATGTTTTTCAATGGCAAAAATCAATGAATATTGTAAAAGCACAAACAGTAATTTCTCCGCATTGCAAGGTGCAATTCTGAAATTTTTTGCTTTTTCCTGCTCCTCTTAGCATGATAAAGAAGATTCAAAGAGAGTGAGTTGCCAGCTCCTTTCATTCAGTCAGTAGCTTCAATCATTTCTTGACGTTTTTCAATGGCAAAAATCAATGAATATTGTAAATGCACAAACAGTAATTTCTCCGCATTGCAAGGTGCAATTCTGAAATTTTTTGCTTTTTCCTGCTCCTCTTAGCATGATAAAGAAGATTCAAAGAGAGTGAGATGCCAGCTCCTTTCATTCAGTCAGTAGCTTCAATCATTTCTGGTATATGAATAACATGATGTTTTTCAATGGCAAAAATCAATGAATATTGTAAATGCACAAACAGTAATTTCTCCGCATTGCAAGTTGCAATTCTGAAATTTTTTGCTTTTTCCTGCTCCTCTTAGCATGATAAAGAAGATTCAAAGAGAGTGAGATGCCAGCTCCTTTCATTCAGTCAGTAGCTTCAATCATTTCTGGACGTTTTTCAATGGCAAAAATCAATGAATATTGTAAATGCACAAACAGTAATTTCTCCGCATTGCAAGGTGCAATTCTGAAATTTTTTGCTTTTTCCTGCTCCTCTTAGCATGATAAAGAAGATTCAAAGAGAGTGAGATGCCAGCTCCTTTCATTCAGTCAGTAGCTTCAATCATTTCTGGACGTTTTTCAATGGCAAAAATCAATGAATATTGTAAATGCACAAACAGTAATTTCTCCGCATTGCAAGGTGCAATTCTGAAATTTTTTGCTTTTTCCTGCTCCTCTTAGCATGATAAAGAAGATTCAAAGAGAGTTAGATGCCAGCTCCTTTCATTCAGTCAGTAGCTTCAAACATTTCTGGTATATGAATAACATGATGTTTTTCAATGGCAAAAATCAATGAATATTGTAAAAGCACAAACAGTAATTTCTCCGCATTGCAAGGTGCAATTCTGAAATTTTTTGCTTTTTCCTGCTCCTCTTAGCATGATAAAGAAGATTCAAAGAGAGTGAGATGCCAGCTCCTTTCATTCAGTCAGTAGCTTCAATCATTTCTGGACGTTTTTCAATGGCAAAAATCAATGAATATTGTAAATGCACAAACAGTAATTTCTCCGCATTGCAAGGTGCAATTCTGAAATTTTTTGCTTTTTCCTGCTCCTCTTAGCATGATAAAGAAGATTCAAAGAGAGTGAGATGCCAGCTCCTTTCATTCAGTCAGTAGCTTCAATCATTTCTGGTATATGAATAACATGATGTTTTTCAATGGCAAAAATCAATGAATATTGTAAATGCACAAACAGTAATTTCTCCACATTGCAAGGTGCAATTCTGAAATTTTTTGCTTTTTCCTGCTCCTCTTAGCATGATAAAGAAGATTCAAAGAGAGTGAGATGCCAGCTCCTTTCATTCAGTCAGTAGCTTCAATCATTTCTGGACGTTTTTCAATGGCAAAAATCAATGAATATTGTAAATGCACAAACAGTAATTTCTCCGCATTGCAAGGTGCAATTCTGAAATTTTTTGCTTTTTCCTGCTCCTCTTAGCATGATAAAGAAGATTCAAAGAGAGCGAGATGCCAGCTCCTTTCATTCAGTCAGTAGCTTCAATCATTTCTGGTATATGAATAACATGATGTTTTTCAATGGCAAAAATCAATGAATATTGTAAATGCACAAACAGTAATTTCTCCGCATTGCAAGGTGCAATTCTGAAATTTTTTGCTTTTTCCTGCTCCTCTTAGCATGATAAAGAAGATTCAAAGAGAGTGAGATGCCAGCTCCTTTCATTCAGTCAGTAGCTTCAATCATTTCTGGACGTTTTTCAATGGCAAAAATCAATGAATATTGTAAATGCACAAACAGTAATTTCTCCGCATTGCAAGGTGCAATTCTGAAATTTTTTGCTTTTTCCTGCTCCTCTTAGCATGATAAAGAAGATTCAAAGAGAGTGAGATGCCAGCTCCTTTCATTCAGTCAGTAGCTTCAAACATTTCTGGTATATGAATAACATGATGTTTTTCAATGGCAAAAATCAATGAATATTGTAAATGCACAAACAGTAATTTCTCCGCATTGCAAGGTGCAATTCTGAAATTTTTTGCTTTTTCCTGCTCCTCTTAGCATGATAAAGAAGATTCAAAGAGAGTGAGATGCCAGCTCCTTTCATTCAGTCAGTAGCTTCAATCATTTCTGGACGTTTTTCAATGGCAAAAATCAATGAATATTGTAAATGCACAAACAGTAATTTCTCCGCATTGCAAGGTGCAATTCTGAAATTTTTTGCTTTTTCCTGCTCCTCTTAGCATGATAAAGAAGATTCAAAGAGAGTGAGATGCCAGCTCCTTTCATTCAGTCAGTAGCTTCAATCATTTCTGGTATATGAATAACATGATGTTTTTCAATGGCAAAAATCAATGAATATTGTAAATGCACAAACAGTAATTTCTCCGCATTGCAAGGTGCAATTCTGAAATTTTTTGCTTTTTCCTGCTCCTCTTAGCATGATAAAGAAGATTCAAAGAGAGTGAGATGCCAGCTCCTTTCATTCAGTCAGTAGCTTCAAACATTTCTGGTATATGAATAACATGATGTTTTTCAATGGCAAAAATCAATGAATATTGTAAATGCACAAACAGTAATTTCTCCGCATTGCAAGGTGCAATTCTGAAATTTTTTGCTTTTTCCTGCTCCTCTTAGCATGATAAAGAAGATTCAAAGAGAGTGAGATGCCAGCTCCTTTCATTCAGTCAGTAGCTTCAATCATTTCTGGACGTTTTTCAATGGCAAAAATCAATGAATATTGTAAATGCACAAACAGTAATTTCTCCGCATTGCAAGGTGCAATTCTGAAATTTTTTGCTTTTTCCTGCTCCTCTTAGCATGATAAAGAAGATTCAAAGAGAGTGAGATGTCAGCTCCTTTCATTCAGTCAGTAGCTTCAAACATTTCTGGTATATGAATAACATGATGTTTTTCAATGGCAAAAATCAATGAATTTTGTAAATGCACAAACAGTAATTTCTCCGCATTGCAAGGTGCAATTCTGAAATTTTTTGCTTTTTCCTGCTCCTCTTAGCATGATAAAGAAGATTCAAAGAGAGTGAGATGCCAGTTCCTTTCATTCAGTCAGTAGCTTCAATCATTTCTGGACGTTTTTCAATGGCAAAAATCAATGAATATTGTAAATGCACAAACAGTAATTTCTCCGCATTGCAAGGTGCAATTCTGAAATTTTTTGCTTTTTCCTGCTCCTCTTAGCATGATAAAGAAGATTCAAAGAGAGTGAGATGCCAGCTCCTTTCATTCAGTCAGTAGCTTCAATCATTTCTGGACGTTTTTCAATGGCAAAAATCAATGAATATTGTAAATGCACAAACAGTAATTTCTCCGCATTGCAAGGTGCAATTCTGAAATTTTTTGCTTTTTCCTGCTCCTCTTAGCATGATAAAGAAGATTCAAAGAGAGTGAGATGCCAGCTCCTTTCATTCAGTCAGTAGCTTCAAACATTTCTGGTATATGAATAACATGATGTTTTTCAATGGCAAAAATCAATGAATATTGTAAATGCACAAACAGTAATTTCTCCGCATTGCAAGGTGCAATTCTGAAATTTTTTGCTTTTTCCTGCTCCTCTTAGCATGATAAAGAAGATTCAAAGAGAGTGAGATGCCAGCTCCTTTCATTCAGTCAGTAGCTTCAATCATTTCTAGACGTTTTTCAATGGCAAAAATCAATGAATATTGTAAATGCACAAACAGTAATTTCTCCGCATTGCAAGGTGCAATTCTGAAATTTTTTGCTTTTTCCTGCTCCTCTTAGCATGATAAAGAAGATTCAAAGAGAGTGAGATGTCAGCTCCTTTCATTCAGTCAGTAGCTTCAAACATTTCTGGTATATGAATAACATGATGTTTTTCAATGGCAAAAATCAATGAATTTTGTAAATGCACAAACAGTAATTTCTCCGCATTGCAAGGTGCAATTCTGAAATTTTTTGCTTTTTCCTGCTCCTCTTAGCATGATAAAGAAGATTCAAAGAGAGTGAGATGCCAGTTCCTTTCATTCAGTCAGTAGCTTCAATCATTTCTGGACGTTTTTCAATGGCAAAAATCAATGAATATTGTAAATGCACAAACAGTAATTTCTCCGCATTGCAAGGTGCAATTCTGAAATTTTTTGCTTTTTCCTGCTCCTCTTAGCATGATAAAGAAGATTCAAAGAGAGTGAGATGCCAGCTCCTTTCATTCAGTCAGTAGCTTCAAACATTTCTGGTATATGAATAACATGATGTTTTTCAATGGCAAAAATCAATGAATATTGTAAATGCACAAACAGTAATTTCTCCGCATTGCAAGGTGCAATTCTGAAATTTTTTGCTTTTTCCTGCTCCTCTTAGCATGATAAAGAAGATTCAAAGAGAGTGAGATGCCAGCTCCTTTCATTCAGTCAGTAGCTTCAATCATTTCTAGACGTTTTTCAATGGCAAAAATCAATGAATATTGTAAATGCACAAACAGTAATTTCTCCGCATTGCAAGGTGCAATTCTGAAATTTTTTGCTTTTTCCTGCTCCTCTTAGCATGATAAAGAAGATTCAAAGAGAGTGAGATGTCAGCTCCTTTCATTCAGTCAGTAGCTTCAAACATTTCTGGTATATGAATAACATGATGTTTTTCAATGGCAAAAATCAATGAATTTTGTAAATGCACAAACAGTAATTTCTCCGCATTGCAAGGTGCAATTCTGAAATTTTTTGCTTTTTCCTGCTCCTCTTAGCATGATAAAGAAGATTCAAAGAGAGTGAGATGCCAGTTCCTTTCATTCAGTCAGTAGCTTCAATCATTTCTGGACGTTTTTCAATGGCAAAAATCAATGAATATTGTAAATGCACAAACAGTAATTTCTCCGCATTGCAAGGTGCAATTCTGAAATTTTTTGCTTTTTCCTGCTCCTCTTAGCATGATAAAGAAGATTCAAAGAGAGTGAGATGCCAGCTCCTTTCATTCAGTCAGTAGCTTCAATCATTTCTGGACGTTTTTCAATGGCAAAAATCAATGAATATTGTAAATGCACAAACAGTAATTTCTCCGCATTGCAAGGTGCAATTCTGAAATTTTTTGCTTTTTCCTGCTCCTCTTAGCATGATAAAGAAGATTCAAAGAGAGTGAGATGCCAGCTCCTTTCATTCAGTCAGTAGCTTCAAACATTTCTGGTATATGAATAACATGATGTTTTTCAATGGCAAAAATCAATGAATATTGTAAATGCACAAACAGTAATTTCTCCGCATTGCAAGGTGCAATTCTGAAATTTTTTGCTTTTTCCTGCTCCTCTTAGCATGATAAAGAAGATTCAAAGAGAGTGAGATGCCAGCTCCTTTCATTCAGTCAGTAGCTTCAATCATTTCTAGACGTTTTTCAATGGCAAAAATCAATGAATATTGTAAATGCACAAACAGTAATTTCTCCGCATTGCAAGGTGCAATTCTGAAATTTTTTGCTTTTTCCTGCTCCTCTTAGCATGATAAAGAAGATTCAAAGAGAGTGAGATGTCAGCTCCTTTCATTCAGTCAGTAGCTTCAAACATTTCTGGTATATGAATAACATGATGTTTTTCAATGGCAAAAATCAATGAATTTTGTAAATGCACAAACAGTAATTTCTCCGCATTGCAAGGTGCAATTCTGAAATTTTTTGCTTTTTCCTGCTCCTCTTAGCATGATAAAGAAGATTCAAAGAGAGTGAGATGCCAGTTCCTTTCATTCAGTCAGTAGCTTCAATCATTTCTGGACGTTTTTCAATGGCAAAAATCAATGAATATTGTAAATGCACAAACAGTAATTTCTCCGCATTGCAAGGTGCAATTCTGAAATTTTTTGCTTTTTCCTGCTCCTCTTAGCATGATAAAGAAGATTCAAAGAGAGTGAGATGCCAGCTCCTTTCATTCAGTCAGTAGCTTCAATCATTTCTGGACGTTTTTCAATGGCAAAAATCAATGAATATTGTAAATGCACAAACAGTAATTTCTCCGCATTGCAAGGTGCAATTCTGAAATTTTTTGCTTTTTCCTGCTCCTCTTAGCATGATAAAGAAGATTCAAAGAGAGTGAGATGCCAGCTCCTTTCATTCAGTCAGGAGCTTCAAACATTTCTGGTATATGAATAACATGATGTTTTTCAATGGCAAAAATCAATGAATATTGTAAATGCACAAACAGTAATTTCTCCGCATTGCAAGGTGCAATTCTGAAATTTTTTGCTTTTTCCTGCTCCTCTTAGCATGATAAAGAAGATTCAAAGAGAGTGAGATGCCAGCTCCTTTCATTCAGTCAGTAGCTTCAATCATTTCTGGACGTTTTTCAATGGCAAAAATCAATGAATATTGTAAATGCACAAACAGTAATTTCTCCGCATTGCAAGGTGCAATTCTGAAATTTTTTGCTTTTTCCTGCTCCTCTTAGCATGATAAAGAAGATTCAAAGAGAGTGAGATGCCAGCTCCTTTCATTCAGTCAGTAGCTTCAAACATTTCTGGTATATGAATAACATGATGTTTTTCAATGGCAAAAATCAATGAATATTGTAAATGCACAAACAGTAATTTCTCCGCATTGCAAGGTGCAATTCTGAAATTTTTTGCTTTTTCCTGCTCCTCTTAGCATGATAAAGAAGATTCAAAGAGAGTGAGATGCCAGCTCCTTTCATTCAGTCAGTAGCTTCAATCATTTCTGGACGTTTTTCAATGGCAAAAATCAATGAATATTGTAAATGCACAAACAGTAATTTCTCCGCATTGCAAGGTGCAATTCTGAAATTTTTTGCTTTTTCCTGCTCCTCTTAGCATGATAAAGAAGATTCAAAGAGAGTGAGATGTCAGCTCCTTTCATTCAGTCAGTAGCTTCAAACATTTCTGGTATATGAATAACATGATGTTTTTCAATGGCAAAAATCAATGAATTTTGTAAATGCACAAACAGTAATTTCTCCGCATTGCAAGGTGCAATTCTGAAATTTTTTGCTTTTTCCTGCTCCTCTTAGCATGATAAAGAAGATTCAAAGAGAGTGAGATGCCAGTTCCTTTCATTCAGTCAGTAGCTTCAATCATTTCTGGACGTTTTTCAATGGCAAAAATCAATGAATATTGTAAATGCACAAACAGTAATTTCTCCGCATTGCAAGGTGCAATTCTGAAATTTTTTGCTTTTTCCTGCTCCTCTTAGCATGATAAAGAAGATTCAAAGAGAGTGAGATGCCAGCTCCTTTCATTCAGTCAGTAGCTTCAATCATTTCTGGTATATGAATAACATGATGTTTTTCAATGGCAAAAATCAATGAATATTGTAAATGCACAAACAGTAATTTCTCCGCATTGCAAGGTGCAATTCTGAATTTTTTTGCTTTTTCCTGCTCCTCTTAGCATGATAAAGAAGATTCAAAGAGAGTGAGATGCCAGCTCCTTTCATTCAGTCAGTAGCTTCAATCATTTCTGGACGTTTTTCAATGGCAAAAATCAATGAATATTGTAAATGCACAAACAGTAATTTCTCCGCATTGCAAGGTGCAATTCTGAAATTTTTTGCTTTTTCCTGCTCCTCTTAGCATGATAAACAAGATTCAAAGAGAGTGAGATGCCAGCTCCTTTCATTCAGTCAGTAGCTTCAATCATTTCTGGACGTTTTTCAATGGCAAAAATCAATGAATATTGTAAATGCACAAACAGTAATTTCTCCGCATTGCAAGGTGCAATTCTGAAATTTTTTGCTTTTTCCTGCTCCTCTTAGCATGATAAAGAAGATTCAAAGAGAGTGAGATGCCAGCTCCTTTCATTCAGTCAGTAGCTTCAAACATTTCTGGTATATGAATAACATGATGTTTTTCAATGGCAAAAATCAATGAATATTGTAAATGCACAAACAGTAATTTCTCCGCATTGCAAGGTGCAAGTCTGAAATTTTTTGCTTTTTCCTGCTCCTCTTAGCATGATAAAGAAGATTCAAAGAGAGTGAGATGCCAGCTACTTTCATTCAGTCAGTAGCTTCAATCATTTCTGGACGTTTTTCAATGGTAAAAATCAATGAATATTGTAAATGCACAAACAGTAATTTCTCCACATTGCAAGGTGCAATTCTGAAATTTTTTGCTTTTTCCTGCTCCTCTTAGCATGATAAAGAAGATTCAAAGAGAGTGAGATGCCAGCTCCTTTCATTCAGTCAGTAGCTTCAATCATTTCTGGTATATGAATAACATGATGTTTTTCAATGGCAAAAATCAATGAATATTGTAAATGCACAAACAGTAATTTCTCCGCATTGCAAGGTGCAATTCTGAAATTTTTTGCTTTTTCCTGCTCCTCTTAGCATGATAAAGAAGATTCAAAGAGAGTGAGATGCCAGCTCCTTTCATTCAGTCAGTAGCTTCAATCATTTCTGGACGTTTTTCAATGGCAAAAATCAATGAATATTGTAAATGCACAAACAGTAATTTCTCCGCATTGCAAGGTGCAATTCTGAAATTTTTTGCTTTTTCCTGCTCCTCTTAGCATGATAAAGAAGATTCAAAGAGAGTGAGATGTCAGCTCCTTTCATTCAGTCAGTAGCTTCAAACATTTCTGGTATATGAATAACATGATGTTTTTCAATGGCAAAAATCAATGAATTTTGTAAATGCACAAACAGTAATTTCTCCGCATTGCAAGGTGCAATTCTGAAATTTTTTGCTTTTTCCTGCTCCTCTTAGCATGATAAAGAAGATTCAAAGAGAGTGAGATGCCAGTTCCTTTCATTCAGTCAGTAGCTTCAATCATTTCTGGACGTTTTTCAATGGCAAAAATCAATGAATATTGTAAATGCACAAACAGTAATTTCTCCGCATTGCAAGGTGCAATTCTGAAATTTTTTGCTTTTTCCTGCTCCGCTTAGCATGATAAAGAAGATTCAAAGAGAGTGAGATGCCAGCTCCTTTCATTCAGTCAGTAGCTTCAATCATTTCTGGTATATGAATAACATGATGTTTTTCAATGGCAAAAATCAATGAATATTGTAAATGCACAAACAGTAATTTCTCCGCATTGCAAGGTGCAATTCTGAAATTTTTTGCTTTTTCCTGCTCCTCTTAGCATGATAAAGAAGATTCAAAGAGAGTGAGATGCCAGCTCCTTTCATTCAGTCAGTAGCTTCAATCATTTCTGGACGTTTTTCAATGGCAAAAATCAATGAATATTGTAAATGCACAAACAGTAATTTCTCCGCATTGCAAGGTGCAATTCTGAAATTTTTTGCTTTTTCCTGCTCCTCTTAGCATGATAAAGAAGATTCAAAGAGAGTGAGATGCCAGCTCCTTTCATTCAGTCAGTAGCTTCAATCATTTCTGGACGTTTTTCAATGGCAAAAATCAATGAATATTGTAAATGCACAAACAGTAATTTCTCCGCATTGCAAGGTGCAATTCTGAAATTTTTTGCTTTTTCCTGCTCCTCTTAGCATGATAAAGAAGATTCAAAGAGAGTGAGATGTCAGCTCCTTTCATTCAGTCAGTAGCTTCAAACATTTCTGGTATATGAATAACATGATGTTTTTCAATGGCAAAAATCAATGAATTTTGTAAATGCACAAACAGTAATTTCTCCGCATTGCAAGGTGCAATTCTGAAATTTTTTGCTTTTTCCTGCTCCTCTTAGCATGATAAAGAAGATTCAAAGAGAGTGAGATGCCAGTTCCTTTCATTCAGTCAGTAGCTTCAATCATTTCTGGACGTTTTTCAATGGCAAAAATCAATGAATATTGTAAATGCACAAACAGTAATTTCTCCGCATTGCAAGGTGCAATTCTGAAATTTTTTGCTTTTTCCTGCTCCTCTTAGCATGATAAAGAAGATTCAAAGAGAGTGAGATGCCAGCTCCTTTCATTCAGTCAGTAGCTTCAATCATTTCTGGTATATGAATAACATGATTTTTCAATGTCAAAAATCAATGAATATTGTAAATGCACAAACAGTAATTTCTCCGCATTGCAAGGTGCAATTCTGAATTTTTTTGCTTTTTCCTGCTCCTCTTAGCATGATAAAGAAGATTCAAAGAGAGTGAGATGCCAGCTCCTTTCATTCAGTCAGTAGCTTCAATCATTTCTGGACGTTTTTCAATGGCAAAAATCAATGAATATTGTAAATGCACAAACAGTAATTTCTCCGCATTGCAAGGTGCAATTCTGAAATTTTTTGCTTTTTCCTGCTCCTCTTAGCATGATAAACAAGATTCAAAGAGAGTGAGATGCCAGCTCCTTTCATTCAGTCAGTAGCTTCAAACATTTCTGGTATATGAATAACATGATGTTTTTCAATGGCAAAAATCAATGAATATTGTAAATGCACAAACAGTAATTTCTCCGCATTGCAAGGTGCAAGTCTGAAATTTTTTGCTTTTTCCTGCTCCTCTTAGCATGATAAAGAAGATTCAAAGAGAGTGAGATGCCAGCTACTTTCATTCAGTCAGTAGCTTCAATCATTTCTGGACGTTTTTCAATGGTAAAAATCAATGAATATTGTAAATGCACAAACAGTAATTTCTCCACATTGCAAGGTGCAATTCTGAAATTTTTTGCTTTTTCCTGCTCCTCTTAGCATGATAAAGAAGATTCAAAGAGAGTGAGATGCCAGCTCCTTTCATTCAGTCAGTAGCTTCAATCATTTCTGGTATATGAATAACATGATGTTTTTCAATGGCAAAAATCAATGAATATTGTAAATGCACAAACAGTAATTTCTCCGCATTGCAAGGTGCAATTCTGAAATTTTTTGCTTTTTCCTGCTCCTCTTAGCATGATAAAGAAGATTCAAAGAGAGTGAGATGCCAGCTCCTTTCATTCAGTCAGTAGCTTCAATCATTTCTGGACGTTTTTCAATGGCAAAAATCAATGAATATTGTAAATGCACAAACAGTAATTTCTCCGCATTGCAAGGTGCAATTCTGAAATTTTTTGCTTTTTCCTGCTCCTCTTAGCATGATAAAGAAGATTCAAAGAGAGTGAGATGTCAGCTCCTTTCATTCAGTCAGTAGCTTCAAACATTTCTGGTATATGAATAACATGATGTTTTTCAATGGCAAAAATCAATGAATTTTGTAAATGCACAAACAGTAATTTCTCCGCATTGCAAGGTGCAATTCTGAAATTTTTTGCTTTTTCCTGCTCCTCTTAGCATGATAAAGAAGATTCAAAGAGAGTGAGATGCCAGTTCCTTTCATTCAGTCAGTAGCTTCAATCATTTCTGGACGTTTTTCAATGGCAAAAATCAATGAATATTGTAAATGCACAAACAGTAATTTCTCCGCATTGCAAGGTGCAATTCTGAAATTTTTTGCTTTTTCCTGCTCCGCTTAGCATGATAAAGAAGATTCAAAGAGAGTGAGATGCCAGCTCCTTTCATTCAGTCAGTAGCTTCAATCATTTCTGGTATATGAATAACATGATGTTTTTCAATGGCAAAAATCAATGAATATTGTAAATGCACAAACAGTAATTTCTCCGCATTGCAAGGTGCAATTCTGAAATTTTTTGCTTTTTCCTGCTCCTCTTAGCATGATAAAGAAGATTCAAAGAGAGTGAGATGCCAGCTCCTTTCATTCAGTCAGTAGCTTCAATCATTTCTGGACGTTTTTCAATGGCAAAAATCAATGAATATTGTAAATGCACAAACAGTAATTTCTCCGCATTGCAAGGTGCAATTCTGAAATTTTTTGCTTTTTCCTGCTCCTCTTAGCATGATAAAGAAGATTCAAAGAGAGTGAGATGCCAGCTCCTTTCATTCAGTCAGTAGCTTCAATCATTTCTGGACGTTTTTCAATGGCAAAAATCAATGAATATTGTAAATGCACAAACAGTAATTTCTCCGCATTGCAAGGTGCAATTCTGAAATTTTTTGCTTTTTCCTGCTCCTCTTAGCATGATAAAGAAGATTCAAAGAGAGTGAGATGTCAGCTCCTTTCATTCAGTCAGTAGCTTCAAACATTTCTGGTATATGAATAACATGATGTTTTTCAATGGCAAAAATCAATGAATTTTGTAAATGCACAAACAGTAATTTCTCCGCATTGCAAGGTGCAATTCTGAAATTTTTTGCTTTTTCCTGCTCCTCTTAGCATGATAAAGAAGATTCAAAGAGAGTGAGATGCCAGTTCCTTTCATTCAGTCAGTAGCTTCAATCATTTCTGGTATATGAATAACATGATGTTTTTCAATGGCAAAAATCAATGAATATTGTAAATGCACAAACAGTAATTTCTCCGCATTGCAAGGTGCAATTCTGAAATTTTTTGCTTTTTCCTGCTCCTCTTAGCATGATAAAGAAGATTCAAAGAGAGTGAGATGCCAGCTCCTTTCATTCAGTCAGTAGCTTCAATCATTTCTGGACGTTTTTCAATGGCAAAAATCAATGAATATTGTAAATGCACAAACAGTAATTTCTCCGCATTGCAAGGTGCAATTCTGAAATTTTTTGCTTTTTCCTGCTCCTCTTAGCATGATAAACAAGATTCAAAGAGAGTGAGATGCCAGCTCCTTTCATTCAGTCAGTAGCTTCAATCATTTCTGGACGTTTTTCAATGGCAAAAATCAATGAATATTGTAAATGCACAAACAGTAATTTCTCCGCATTGCAAGGTGCAATTCTGAAATTTTTTGCTTTTTCCTGCTCCTCTTAGCATGATAAAGAAGATTCAAAGAGAGTGAGATGCCAGCTCCTTTCATTCAGTCAGTAGCTTCAAACATTTCTGGTATATGAATAACATGATGTTTTTCAATGGCAAAAATCAATGAATATTGTAAATGCACAAACAGTAATTTCTCCGCATTGCAAGGTGCAAGTCTGAAATTTTTTGCTTTTTCCTGCTCCTCTTAGCATGATAAAGAAGATTCAAAGAGAGTGAGATGCCAGCTACTTTCATTCAGTCAGTAGCTTCAATCATTTCTGGACGTTTTTCAATGGTAAAAATCAATGAATATTGTAAATGCACAAACAGTAATTTCTCCACATTGCAAGGTGCAATTCTGAAATTTTTTGCTTTTTCCTGCTCCTCTTAGCATGATAAAGAAGATTCAAAGAGAGTGAGATGCCAGCTCCTTTCATTCAGTCAGTAGCTTCAAACATTTCTGGTATATGAATAACATGATGTTTTTCAATGGCAAAAATCAATGAATATTGTAAATGCACAAACAGTAATTTCTCTGCATTGCAAGGTGCAATTCTGAAATTTTTTGCTTTTTCCTGCTCCTCTTAGCATGATAAAGAAGATTCAAAGAGAGTGAGATGCCAGCTACTTTCATTCAGTCAGTAGCTTCAATCATTTCTGGACGTTTTTCAATGGTAAAAATCAATGAATATTGTAAATGCACAAACAGTAATTTCTCCGCATTGCAAGGTGCAATTCTGAAATTTTTTGCTTTTTCCTGCTCCGCTTAGCATGATAAAGAAGATTCAAAGAGAGTGAGATGCCAGCTCCTTTCATTCAGTCAGTAGCTTCAATCATTTCTGGTATATGAATAACATGATGTTTTTCAATGGCAAAAATCAATGAATATTGTAAATGCACAAACAGTAATTTCTCCGCATTGCAAGGTGCAATTCTGAAATTTTTTGCTTTTTCCTGCTCCTCTTAGCATGATAAAGAAGATTCAAAGAGAGTGAGATGCCAGCTCCTTTCATTCAGTCAGTAGCTTCAATCATTTCTGGACGTTTTTCAATGGCAAAAATCAATGAATATTGTAAATGCACAAACAGTAATTTCTCCGCATTGCAAGGTGCAATTCTGAAATTTTTTGCTTTTTCCTGCTCCTCTTAGCATGATAAAGAAGATTCAAAGAGAGTGAGATGCCAGCTCCTTTCATTCAGTCAGTTGCTTCAATCATTTCTGGACGTTTTTCAATGGCAAAAATCAATGAATATTGTAAATGCACAAACAGTAATTTCTCCGCATTGCAAGGTGCAATTCTGAAATTTTTTGCTTTTTCCTGCTCCTCTTAGCATGATAAAGAAGATTCAAAGAGAGTGAGATGTCAGCTCCTTTCATTCAGTCAGTAGCTTCAAACATTTCTGGTATATGAATAACATGATGTTTTTCAATGGCAAAAATCAATGAATTTTGTAAATGCACAAACAGTAATTTCTCCGCATTGCAAGGTGCAATTCTGAAATTTTTTGCTTTTTCCTGCTCCTCTTAGCATGATAAAGAAGATTCAAAGAGAGTGAGATGCCAGTTCCTTTCATTCAGTCAGTAGCTTCAATCATTTCTGGACGTTTTTCAATGGCAAAAATCAATGAATATTGTAAATGCACAAACAGTAATTTCTCCGCATTGCAAGGTGCAATTCTGAAATTTTTTGCTTTTTCCTGCTCCTCTTAGCATGATAAAGAAGATTCAAAGAGAGTGAGATGCCAGCTCCTTTCATTCAGTCAGTAGCTTCAATCATTTCTGGTATATGAATAACATGATGTTTTTCAATGGCAAAAATCAATGAATATTGTAAATGCACAAACAGTAATTTCTCCGCATTGCAAGGTGCAATTCTGAATTTTTTTGCTTTTTCCTGCTCCTCTTAGCATAATAAAGAAGATTCAAAGAGAGTGAGATGCCAGCTCCTTTCATTCAGTCAGTAGCTTCAATCATTTCTGGACGTTTTTCAATGGCAAAAATCAATGAATATTGTAAATGCACAAACAGTAATTTCTCCGCATTGCAAGGTGCAATTCTGAAATTTTTTGCTTTTTCCTGCTCCTCTTAGCATGATAAACAAGATTCAAAGAGAGTGAGATGCCAGCTCCTTTCATTCAGTCAGTAGCTTCAATCATTTCTGGACGTTTTTCAATGGCAAAAATCAATGAATATTGTAAATGCACAAACAGTAATTTCTCCGCATTGCAAGGTGCAATTCTGAAATTTTTTGCTTTTTCCTGCTCCTCTTAGCATGATAAAGAAGATTCAAAGAGAGTGAGATGCCAGCTCCTTTCATTCAGTCAGTAGCTTCAAACATTTCTGGTATATGAATAACATGATGTTTTTCAATGGCAAAAATCAATGAATATTGTAAATGCACAAACAGTAATTTCTCCGCATTGCAAGGTGCAAGTCTGAAATTTTTTGCTTTTTCCTGCTCCTCTTAGCATGATAAAGAAGATTCAAAGAGAGTGAGATGCCAGCTACTTTCATTCAGTCAGTAGCTTCAATCATTTCTGGACGTTTTTCAATGGTAAAAATCAATGAATATTGTAAATGCACAAACAGTAATTTCTCCACATTGCAAGGTGCAATTCTGAAATTTTTTGCTTTTTCCTGCTCCTCTTAGCATGATAAAGAAGATTCAAAGAGAGTGAGATGCCAGCTCCTTTCATTCAGTCAGTAGCTTCAATCATTTCTGGTATATGAATAACATGATGTTTTTCAATGGCAAAAATCAATGAATATTGTAAATGCACAAACAGTAATTTCTCCGCATTGCAAGGTGCAATTCTGAAATTTTTTGCTTTTTCCTGCTCCTCTTAGCATGATAAAGAAGATTCAAAGAGAGTGAGATGCCAGCTCCTTTCATTCAGTCAGTAGCTTCAATCATTTCTGGACGTTTTTCAATGGCAAAAATCAATGAATATTGTAAATGCACAAACAGTAATTTCTCCGCATTGCAAGGTGCAATTCTGAAATTTTTTGCTTTTTCCTGCTCCTCTTAGCATGATAAAGAAGATTCAAAGAGAGTGAGATGTCAGCTCCTTTCATTCAGTCAGTAGCTTCAAACATTTCTGGTATATGAATAACATGATGTTTTTCAATGGCAAAAATCAATGAATTTTGTAAATGCACAAACAGTAATTTCTCCGCATTGCAAGGTGCAATTCTGAAATTTTTTGCTTTTTCCTGCTCCTCTTAGCATGATAAAGAAGATTCAAAGAGAGTGAGATGCCAGTTCCTTTCATTCAGTCAGTAGCTTCAATCATTTCTGGACGTTTTTCAATGGCAAAAATCAATGAATATTGTAAATGCACAAACAGTAATTTCTCCGCATTGCAAGGTGCAATTCTGAAATTTTTTGCTTTTTCCTGCTCCGCTTAGCATGATAAAGAAGATTCAAAGAGAGTGAGATGCCAGCTCCTTTCATTCAGTCAGTAGCTTCAATCATTTCTGGTATATGAATAACATGATGTTTTTCAATGGCAAAAATCAATGAATATTGTAAATGCACAAACAGTAATTTCTCCGCATTGCAAGGTGCAATTCTGAAATTTTTTGCTTTTTCCTGCTCCTCTTAGCATGATAAAGAAGATTCAAAGAGAGTGAGATGCCAGCTCCTTTCATTCAGTCAGTAGCTTCAATCATTTCTGGACGTTTTTCAATGGCAAAAATCAATGAATATTGTAAATGCACAAACAGTAATTTCTCCGCATTGCAAGGTGCAATTCTGAAATTTTTTGCTTTTTCCTGCTCCTCTTAGCATGATAAAGAAGATTCAAAGAGAGTGAGATGCCAGCTCCTTTCATTCAGTCAGTAGCTTCAATCATTTCTGGACGTTTTTCAATGGCAAAAATCAATGAATATTGTAAATGCACAAACAGTAATTTCTCCGCATTGCAAGGTGCAATTCTGAAATTTTTTGCTTTTTCCTGCTCCTCTTAGCATGATAAAGAAGATTCAAAGAGAGTGAGATGTCAGCTCCTTTCATTCAGTCAGTAGCTTCAAACATTTCTGGTATATGAATAACATGATGTTTTTCAATGGCAAAAATCAATGAATTTTGTAAATGCACAAACAGTAATTTCTCCGCATTGCAAGGTGCAATTCTGAAATTTTTTGCTTTTTCCTGCTCCTCTTAGCATGATAAAGAAGATTCAAAGAGAGTGAGATGCCAGTTCCTTTCATTCAGTCAGTAGCTTCAATCATTTCTGGACGTTTTTCAATGGCAAAAATCAATGAATATTGTAAATGCACAAACAGTAATTTCTCCGCATTGCAAGGTGCAATTCTGAAATTTTTTGCTTTTTCCTGCTCCTCTTAGCATGATAAAGAAGATTCAAAGAGAGTGAGATGCCAGCTCCTTTCATTCAGTCAGTAGCTTCAATCATTTCTGGTATATGAATAACATGATGTTTTTCAATGGCAAAAATCAATGAATATTGTAAATGCACAAACAGTAATTTCTCCGCATTGCAAGGTGCAATTCTGAAATTTTTTGCTTTTTCCTGCTCCTCTTAGCATGATAAAGAAGATTCAAAGAGAGTGAGATGCCAGCTCCTTTCATTCAGTCAGTAGCTTCAATCATTTCTGGACGTTTTTCAATGGCAAAAATCAATGAATATTGTAAATGCACAAACAGTAATTTCTCCGCATTGCAAGGTGCAATTCTGAAATTTTTTGCTTTTTCCTGCTCCTCTTAGCATGATAAACAAGATTCAAAGAGAGTGAGATGCCAGCTCCTTTCATTCAGTCAGTAGCTTCAATCATTTCTGGACGTTTTTCAATGGCAAAAATCAATGAATATTGTAAATGCACAAACAGTAATTTCTCCGCATTGCAAGGTGCAATTCTGAAATTTTTTGCTTTTTCCTGCTCCTCTTAGCATGATAAAGAAGATTCAAAGAGAGTGAGATGCCAGCTCCTTTCATTCAGTCAGTAGCTTCAAACATTTCTGGTATATGAATAACATGATGTTTTTCAATGGCAAAAATCAATGAATATTGTAAATGCACAAACAGTAATTTCTCCGCATTGCAAGGTGCAAGTCTGAAATTTTTTGCTTTTTCCTGCTCCTCTTAGCATGATAAAGAAGATTCAAAGAGAGTGAGATGCCAGCTACTTTCATTCAGTCAGTAGCTTCAATCATTTCTGGACGTTTTTCAATGGTAAAAATCAATGAATATTGTAAATGCACAAACAGTAATTTCTCCACATTGCAAGGTGCAATTCTGAAATTTTTTGCTTTTTCCTGCTCCTCTTAGCATGATAAAGAAGATTCAAAGAGAGTGAGATGCCAGCTCCTTTCATTCAGTCAGTAGCTTCAAACATTTCTGGTATATGAATAACATGATGTTTTTCAATGGCAAAAATCAATGAATATTGTAAATGCACAAACAGTAATTTCTCCGCATTGCAAGGTGCAATTCTGAAATTTTTTGCTTTTTCCTGCTCCTCTTAGCATGATAAAGAAGATTCAAAGAGAGTGAGATGCCAGCTCCTTTCATTCAGTCAGTAGCTTCAAACATTTCTGGTATATGAATAACATGATGTTTTTCAATGGCAAAAATCAATGAATATTGTAAATGCACAAACAGTAATTTCTCCGCATTGCAAGGTGCAATTCTGAAATTTTTTGCTTTTTCCTGCTCCTCTTAGCATGATAAAGAATATTCAAAGAGAGTGAGATGCCAGCTCCTTTCATTCAGTCAGTAGCTTCAATCATTTCTGGATGTTTTTCAATGGCAAAAATCAATGAATATTGTAAATGCACAAACTGTAATTTCTCCGCATTGCAAGGTGCAATTCTGAAATTTTTGGCTTTTTCCTGCTCCTCTTAGCATGATAAAGAAGATTCAAAGAGAGTGAGATGCCAGCTCCTTTCATTCAGTCAGTAGCTTCAATCATTTCTGGACGTTTTTCAATGGCAAAAATCAATGAATATTGTAAATGCACAAACAGTAATTTCTCCGCATTGCAAGGTGCAATTCTGAAATTTTTTGCTTTTTCCTGCTCCTCTTAGCATGATAAAGAAGATTCAAAGAGAGTGAGTTGCCAGCTCCTTTCATTCAGTCAGTAGCTTCAATCATTTCTGGATGTTTTTCAATGGCAAAAATCAATGAATATTGTAAATGCACAAACAGTAATTTCTCCGCATTGCAAGGTGCAATTCTGAAATTTTTTGCTTTTTCCCGCTCCTCTTAGCATGATAAAGAAGATTCAAAGAGAGTGAGGTGCCAGCTCCTTTCATTCAGTCAGTAGCTTCAAACATTTCTGGTATATGAATAACATGTTTTTCAATGGCAAAAATCATTGAATATTGTAAATGCACAAACAGTAATTTCTCCGCATTGCAAGGTGCAATTCTGAAATTTTTTGATTTTTCCTGCTCCTCTTAGCATGATAAAGAAGATTCAAAGAGAGTGAGATGCCAGCTCCTTTCATTCAGTCAGTAGCTTCAATCATATCTGGACGTTTTTCAATGGCAAAAATCAATGAATATTGTAAATGCACAAACAGTAATTTCTCCGCATTGCAAGGTGCAATTCTGAAATTTTTTGCTTTTTCCTGCTCCTCTTAGCATGATAAAGAAGATTCAAAGAGAGTGAGATGCCAGCTCCTTTCATTCAGTCAGTAGCTTCAATCATTTCTGGACGTTTTTCAATGGCAAAAATCAATGAATATTGTAAATGCACAAACAGTAATTTCTCCGCATTGCAAGGTGCAATTCTGAAATTTTTTGCTTTTTCCTGCTCCTCTTAGCATGATAAAGAAGATTCAAAGAGAGTGAGATGCCAGCTCCTTTCATTCAGTCAGTAGCTTCAAACATTTCTGGTATATGAATAACATGATGTTTTTCAATGGCAAAAATCAATGAATATTGTAAATGCACAAACAGTAATTTCTCCGCATTGCAAGGTGCAAGTCTGAAATTTTTTGCTTTTTCCTGCTCCTCTTAGCATGATAAAGAAGATTCAAAGAGAGTGAGATGCCAGCTACTTTCATTCAGTCAGTAGCTTCAATCATTTCTGGACGTTTTTCAATGGTAAAAATCAATGAATATTGTAAATGCACAAACAGTAATTTCTCCACATTGCAAGGTGCAATTCTGAAATTTTTTGCTTTTTCCTGCTCCTCTTAGCATGATAAAGAAGATTCAAAGAGAGTGAGATGCCAGCTCCTTTCATTCAGTCAGTAGCTTCAATCATTTCTGGTATATGAATAACATGATGTTTTTCAATGGCAAAAATCAATGAATATTGTAAATGCACAAACAGTAATTTCTCCGCATTGCAAGGTGCAATTCTGAAATTTTTTGCTTTTTCCTGCTCCTCTTAGCATGATAAAGAAGATTCAAAGAGAGTGAGATGCCAGCTCCTTTCATTCAGTCAGTAGCTTCAATCATTTCTGGACGTTTTTCAATGGCAAAAATCAATGAATATTGTAAATGCACAAACAGTAATTTCTCCGCATTGCAAGGTGCAATTCTGAAATTTTTTGCTTTTTCCTGCTCCTCTTAGCATGATAAAGAAGATTCAAAGAGAGTGAGATGTCAGCTCCTTTCATTCAGTCAGTAGCTTCAAACATTTCTGGTATATGAATAACATGATGTTTTTCAATGGCAAAAATCAATGAATTTTGTAAATGCACAAACAGTAATTTCTCCGCATTGCAAGGTGCAATTCTGAAATTTTTTGCTTTTTCCTGCTCCTCTTAGCATGATAAAGAAGATTCAAAGAGAGTGAGATGCCAGTTCCTTTCATTCAGTCAGTAGCTTCAATCATTTCTGGACGTTTTTCAATGGCAAAAATCAATGAATATTGTAAATGCACAAACAGTAATTTCTCCGCATTGCAAGGTGCAATTCTGAAATTTTTTGCTTTTTCCTGCTCCGCTTAGCATGATAAAGAAGATTCAAAGAGAGTGAGATGCCAGCTCCTTTCATTCAGTCAGTAGCTTCAATCATTTCTGGTATATGAATAACATGATGTTTTTCAATGGCAAAAATCAATGAATATTGTAAATGCACAAACAGTAATTTCTCCGCATTGCAAGGTGCAATTCTGAAATTTTTTGCTTTTTCCTGCTCCTCTTAGCATGATAAAGAAGATTCAAAGAGAGTGAGATGCCAGCTCCTTTCATTCAGTCAGTAGCTTCAATCATTTCTGGACGTTTTTCAATGGCAAAAATCAATGAATATTGTAAATGCACAAACAGTAATTTCTCCGCATTGCAAGGTGCAATTCTGAAATTTTTTGCTTTTTCCTGCTCCTCTTAGCATGATAAAGAAGATTCAAAGAGAGTGAGATGCCAGCTCCTTTCATTCAGTCAGTAGCTTCAATCATTTCTGGACGTTTTTCAATGGCAAAAATCAATGAATATTGTAAATGCACAAACAGTAATTTCTCCGCATTGCAAGGTGCAATTCTGAAATTTTTTGCTTTTTCCTGCTCCTCTTAGCATGATAAAGAAGATTCAAAGAGAGTGAGATGTCAGCTCCTTTCATTCAGTCAGTAGCTTCAAACATTTCTGGTATATGAATAACATGATGTTTTTCAATGGCAAAAATCAATGAATTTTGTAAATGCACAAACAGTAATTTCTCCGCATTGCAAGGTGCAATTCTGAAATTTTTTGCTTTTTCCTGCTCCTCTTAGCATGATAAAGAAGATTCAAAGAGAGTGAGATGTCAGTTCCTTTCATTCAGTCAGTAGCTTCAATCATTTCTGGACGTTTTTCAATGGCAAAAATCAATGAATATTGTAAATGCACAAACAGTAATTTCTCCGCATTGCAAGGTGCAATTCTGAAATTTTTTGCTTTTTCCTGCTCCTCTTAGCATGATAAAGAAGATTCAAAGAGAGTGAGATGCCAGCTCCTTTCATTCAGTCAGTAGCTTCAATCATTTCTGGTATATGAATAACATGATGTTTTTCAATGGCAAAAATCAATGAATATTGTAAATGCACAAACAGTAATTTCTCCGCATTGCAAGGTGCAATTCTGAAATTTTTTGCTTTTTCCTGCTCCTCTTAGCATGATAAAGAAGATTCAAAGAGAGTGAGATGCCAGCTCCTTTCATTCAGTCAGTAGCTTCAATCATTTCTGGACGTTTTTCAATGGCAAAAATCAATGAATATTGTAAATGCACAAACAGTAATTTCTCCGCATTGCAAGGTGCAATTCTGAAATTTTTTGCTTTTTCCTGCTCCTCTTAGCATGATAAAGAAGATTCAAAGAGAGTGAGATGCCAGCTCCTTTCATTCAGTCAGTAGCTTCAATCATTTCTGGACGTTTTTCAATGGCAAAAATCAATGAATATTGTAAATGCACAAACAGTAATTTCTCCGCATTGCAAGGTGCAATTCTGAAATTTTTTGCTTTTTCCTGCTCCTCTTAGCATGATAAAGAAGATTCAAAGAGAGTGAGATGCCAGCTCCTTTCATTCAGTCAGTAGCTTCAAACATTTCTGGTATATGAATAACATGATGTTTTTCAATGGCAAAAATCAATGAATATTGTAAATGCACAAACAGTAATTTCTCCGCATTGCAAGGTGCAAGTCTGAAATTTTTTGCTTTTTCCTGCTCCTCTTAGCATGATAAAGAAGATTCAAAGAGAGTGAGATGCCAGCTACTTTCATTCAGTCAGTAGCTTCAATCATTTCTGGACGTTTTTCAATGGTAAAAATCAATGAATATTGTAAATGCACAAACAGTAATTTCTCCACATTGCAAGGTGCAATTCTGAAATTTTTTGCTTTTTCCTGCTCCTCTTAGCATGATAAAGAAGATTCAAAGAGAGTGAGATGCCAGCTCCTTTCATTCAGTCAGTAGCTTCAAACATTTCTGGTATATGAATAACATGATGTTTTTCAATGGCAAAAATCAATGAATATTGTAAATGCACAAACAGTAATTTCTCTGCATTGCAAGGTGCAATTCTGAAATTTTTTGCTTTTTCCTGCTCCTCTTAGCATGATAAAGAAGATTCAAAGAGAGTGAGATGCCAGCTACTTTCATTCAGTCAGTAGCTTCAATCATTTCTGGACGTTTTTCAATGGTAAAAATCAATGAATATTGTAAATGCACAAACAGTAATTTCTCCGCATTGCAAGGTGCAATTCTGAAATTTTTTGCTTTTTCCTGCTCCGCTTAGCATGATAAAGAAGATTCAAAGAGAGTGAGATGCCAGCTCCTTTCATTCAGTCAGTAGCTTCAATCATTTCTGGTATATGAATAACATGATGTTTTTCAATGGCAAAAATCAATGAATATTGTAAATGCACAAACAGTAATTTCTCCGCATTGCAAGGTGCAATTCTGAAATTTTTTGCTTTTTCCTGCTCCTCTTAGCATGATAAAGAAGATTCAAAGAGAGTGAGATGCCAGCTCCTTTCATTCAGTCAGTAGCTTCAATCATTTCTGGACGTTTTTCAATGGCAAAAATCAATGAATATTGTAAATGCACAAACAGTAATTTCTCCGCATTGCAAGGTGCAATTCTGAAATTTTTTGCTTTTTCCTGCTCCTCTTAGCATGATAAAGAAGATTCAAAGAGAGTGAGATGCCAGCTCCTTTCATTCAGTCAGTAGCTTCAATCATTTCTGGACGTTTTTCAATGGCAAAAATCAATGAATATTGTAAATGCACAAACAGTAATTTCTCCGCATTGCAAGGTGCAATTCTGAAATTTTTTGCTTTTTCCTGCTCCTCTTAGCATGATAAAGAAGATTCAAAGAGAGTGAGATGTCAGCTCCTTTCATTCAGTCAGTAGCTTCAAACATTTCTGGTATATGAATAACATGATGTTTTTCAATGGCAAAAATCAATGAATTTTGTAAATGCACAAACAGTAATTTCTCCGCATTGCAAGGTGCAATTCTGAAATTTTTTGCTTTTTCCTGCTCCTCTTAGCATGATAAAGAAGATTCAAAGAGAGTGAGATGCCAGTTCCTTTCATTCAGTCAGTAGCTTCAATCATTTCTGGACGTTTTTCAATGGCAAAAATCAATGAATATTGTAAATGCACAAACAGTAATTTCTCCGCATTGCAAGGTGCAATTCTGAAATTTTTTGCTTTTTCCTACTCCTCTTAGCATGATAAAGAAGATTCAAAGAGAGTGAGATGCCAGCTCCTTTCATTCAGTCAGTAGCTTCAATCATTTCTGGTATATGAATAACATGATGTTTTTCAATGGCAAAAATCAATGAATATTGTAAATGCACAAACAGTAATTTCTCCGCATTGCAAGGTGCAATTCTGAATTTTTTTGCTTTTTCCTGCTCCTCTTAGCATGATAAAGAAGATTCAAAGAGAGTGAGATGCCAGCTCCTTTCATTCAGTCAGTAGCTTCAATCATTTCTGGACGTTTTTCAATGGCAAAAATCAATGAATATTGTAAATGCACAAACAGTAATTTCTCCGCATTGCAAGGTGCAATTCTGAAATTTTTTGCTTTTTCCTGCTCCTCTTAGCATGATAAACAAGATTCAAAGAGAGTGAGATGCCAGCTCCTTTCATTCAGTCAGTAGCTTCAATCATTTCTGGACGTTTTTCAATGGCAAAAATCAATGAATATTGTAAATGCACAAACAGTAATTTCTCCGCATTGCAAGGTGCAATTCTGAAATTTTTTGCTTTTTCCTGCTCCTCTTAGCATGATAAAGAAGATTCAAAGAGAGTGAGATGCCAGCTCCTTTCATTCAGTCAGTAGCTTCAAACATTTCTGGTATATGAATAACATGATGTTTTTCAATGGCAAAAATCAATGAATATTGTAAATGCACAAACAGTAATTTCTCCGCATTGCAAGGTGCAAGTCTGAAATTTTTTGCTTTTTCCTGCTCCTCTTAGCATGATAAAGAAGATTCAAAGAGAGTGAGATGCCAGCTACTTTCATTCAGTCAGTAGCTTCAATCATTTCTGGACGTTTTTCAATGGTAAAAATCAATGAATATTGTAAATGCTCAAACAGTAATTTCTCCACATTGCAAGGTGCAATTCTGAAATTTTTTGCTTTTTCCTGCTCCTCTTAGCATGATAAAGAAGATTCAAAGAGAGTGAGATGCCAGCTCCTTTCATTCAGTCAGTAGCTTCAATCATTTCTGGTATATGAATAACATGATGTTTTTCAATGGCAAAAATCAATGAATATTGTAAATGCACAAACAGTAATTTCTCCGCATTGCAAGGTGCAATTCTGAAATTTTTTGCTTTTTCCTGCTCCTCTTAGCATGATAAAGAAGATTCAAAGAGAGTGAGATGCCAGCTCCTTTCATTCAGTCAGTAGCTTCAATCATTTCTGGACGTTTTTCAATGGCAAAAATCAATGAATATTGTAAATGCACAAACAGTAATTTCTCCGCATTGCAAGGTGCAATTCTGAAATTTTTTGCTTTTTCCTGCTCCTCTTAGCATGATAAAGAAGATTCAAAGAGAGTGAGATGTCAGCTCCTTTCATTCAGTCAGTAGCTTCAAACATTTCTGGTATATGAATAACATGATGTTTTTCAATGGCAAAAATCAATGAATTTTGTAAATGCACAAACAGTAATTTCTCCGCATTGCAAGGTGCAATTCTGAAATTTTTTGCTTTTTCCTGCTCCTCTTAGCATGATAAAGAAGATTCAAAGAGAGTGAGATGCCAGTTCCTTTCATTCAGTCAGTAGCTTCAATCATTTCTGGACGTTTTTCAATGGCAAAAATCAATGAATATTGTAAATGCACAAACAGTAATTTCTCCGCATTGCAAGGTGCAATTCTGAAATTTTTTGCT
Organism: Phyllobates terribilis; assembly: GCF_046119375.1. Classification (NCBI taxonomy): domain Eukaryota; kingdom Metazoa; phylum Chordata; class Amphibia; order Anura; family Dendrobatidae; genus Phyllobates; species Phyllobates terribilis. The sequence goes on along the minus strand of NW_027366380.1, from coordinate 45,752 downwards.
TTTTCCTGCTCCGCTTAGCATGATAAAGAAGATTCAAAGAGAGTGAGATGCCAGCTCCTTTCATTCAGTCAGTAGCTTCAATCATTTCTGGTATATGAATAACATGATGTTTTTCAATGGCAAAAATCAATGAATATTGTAAATGCACAAACAGTAATTTCTCCGCATTGCAAGGTGCAATTCTGAAATTTTTTGCTTTTTCCTGCTCCTCTTAGCATGATAAAGAAGATTCAAAGAGAGTGAGATGCCAGCTCCTTTCATTCAGTCAGTAGCTTCAATCATTTCTGGACGTTTTTCAATGGCAAAAATCAATGAATATTGTAAATGCACAAACAGTAATTTCTCCGCATTGCAAGGTGCAATTCTGAAATTTTTTGCTTTTTCCTGCTCCTCTTAGCATGATAAAGAAGATTCAAAGAGAGTGAGATGCCAGCTCCTTTCATTCAGTCAGTAGCTTCAATCATTTCTGGACGTTTTTCAATGGCAAAAATCAATGAATATTGTAAATGCACAAACAGTAATTTCTCCGCATTGCAAGGTGCAATTCTGAAATTTTTTGCTTTTTCCTGCTCCTCTTAGCATGATAAAGAAGATTCAAAGAGAGTGAGATGTCAGCTCCTTTCATTCAGTCAGTAGCTTCAAACATTTCTGGTATATGAATAACATGATGTTTTTCAATGGCAAAAATCAATGAATTTTGTAAATGCACAAACAGTAATTTCTCCGCATTGCAAGGTGCAATTCTGAAATTTTTTGCTTTTTCCTGCTCCTCTTAGCATGATAAAGAAGATTCAAAGAGAGTGAGATGCCAGTTCCTTTCATTCAGTCAGTAGCTTCAATCATTTCTGGACGTTTTTCAATGGCAAAAATCAATGAATATTGTAAATGCACAAACAGTAATTTCTCCGCATTGCAAGGTGCAATTCTGAAATTTTTTGCTTTTTCCTGCTCCTCTTAGCATGATAAAGAAGATTCAAAGAGAGTGAGATGCCAGCTCCTTTCATTCAGTCAGTAGCTTCAATCATTTCTGGTATATGAATAACATGATGTTTTTCAATGGCAAAAATCAATGAATATTGTAAATGCACAAACAGTAATTTCTCCGCATTGCAAGGTGCAATTCTGAAATTTTTTGCTTTTTCCTGCTCCTCTTAGCATGATAAAGAAGATTCAAAGAGAGTGAGATGCCAGCTCCTTTCATTCAGTCAGTAGCTTCAATCATTTCTGGACGTTTTTCAATGGCAAAAATCAATGAATATTGTAAATGCACAAACAGTAATTTCTCCGCATTGCAAGGTGCAATTCTGAAATTTTTTGCTTTTTCCTGCTCCTCTTAGCATGATAAACAAGATTCAAAGAGAGTGAGATGCCAGCTCCTTTCATTCAGTCAGTAGCTTCAATCATTTCTGGACGTTTTTCAATGGCAAAAATCAATGAATATTGTAAATGCACAAACAGTAATTTCTCCGCATTGCAAGGTGCAATTCTGAAATTTTTTGCTTTTTCCTGCTCCTCTTAGCATGATAAAGAAGATTCAAAGAGAGTGAGATGCCAGCTCCTTTCATTCAGTCAGTAGCTTCAAACATTTCTGGTATATGAATAACATGATGTTTTTCAATGGCAAAAATCAATGAATATTGTAAATGCACAAACAGTAATTTCTCCGCATTGCAAGGTGCAAGTCTGAAATTTTTTGCTTTTTCCTGCTCCTCTTAGCATGATAAAGAAGATTCAAAGAGAGTGAGATGCCAGCTACTTTCATTCAGTCAGTAGCTTCAATCATTTCTGGACGTTTTTCAATGGTAAAAATCAATGAATATTGTAAATGCACAAACAGTAATTTCTCCACATTGCAAGGTGCAATTCTGAAATTTTTTGCTTTTTCCTGCTCCTCTTAGCATGATAAAGAAGATTCAAAGAGAGTGAGATGCCAGCTCCTTTCATTCAGTCAGTAGCTTCAAACATTTCTGGTATATGAATAACATGATGTTTTTCAATGGCAAAAATCAATGAATATTGTAAATGCACAAACAGTAATTTCTCTGCATTGCAAGGTGCAATTCTGAAATTTTTTGCTTTTTCCTGCTCCTCTTAGCATGATAAAGAAGATTCAAAGAGAGTGAGATGCCAGCTACTTTCATTCAGTCAGTAGCTTCAATCATTTCTGGACGTTTTTCAATGGTAAAAATCAATGAATATTGTAAATGCACAAACAGTAATTTCTCCACATTGCAAGGTGCAATTCTGAAATTTTTTGCTTTTTCCTGCTCCTCTTAGCATGATAAAGAAGATTCAAAGCGAGTGAGATGCCAGCTCCTTTCATTCAGTCAGTAGCTTCAAACATTTCTGGTATATGAATAACATGATGTTTTTCAATGGCAAAAATCAATGAATATTGTAAATGCACAAACAGTAATTTCTCCGCATTGCAAGGTGCAATTCTGAAATTTTTTGCTTTTTCCTGCTCCTCTTAGCATGATAAAGAAGATTCAAAGAGAGTGAGATGCCAGCTCCTTTCATTCAGTCAGTAGCTTCAAACATTTCTGGTATATGAATAACATGATGTTTTTCAATGGCAAAAATCAATGAATATTGTAAATGCACAAACAGTAATTTCTCCGCATTGCAAGGTGCAATTCTGAAATTTTTTGCTTTTTCCTGCTCCTCTTAGCATGATAAAGAATATTCAAAGAGAGTGAGATGCCAGCTCCTTTCATTCAGTCAGTAGCTTCAATCATTTCTGGATGTTTTTCAATGGCAAAAATCAATGAATATTGTAAATGCACAAACTGTAATTTCTCCGCATTGCAAGGTGCAATTCTGAAATTTTTGGCTTTTTCCTGCTCCTCTTAGCATGATAAAGAAGATTCAAAGAGAGTGAGATGCCAGCTCCTTTCATTCAGTCAGTAGCTTCAATCATTTCTGGACGTTTTTCAATGGCAAAAATCAATGAATATTGTAAATGCACAAACAGTAATTTCTCCGCATTGCAAGGTGCAATTCTGAAATTTTTTGCTTTTTCCTGCTCCTCTTAGCATGATAAAGAAGATTCAAAGAGAGTGAGATGCCAGCTCCTTTCATTCAGTCAGTAGCTTCAATCATTTCTGGATGTTTTTCAATGGCAAAAATCAATGAATATTGTAAATGCACAAACAGTAATTTCTCCGCATTGCAAGGTGCAATTCTGAAATTTTTTGCTTTTTCCCGCTCCTCTTAGCATGATAAAGAAGATTCAAAGAGAGTGAGGTGCCAGCTCCTTTCATTCAGTCAGTAGCTTCAAACATTTCTGGTATATGAATAACATGTTTTTCAATGGCAAAAATCATTGAATATTGTAAATGCACAAACAGTAATTTCTCCGCATTGCAAGGTGCAATTCTGAAATTTTTTGATTTTTCCTGCTCCTCTTAGCATGATAAAGAAGATTCAAAGAGAGTGAGATGCCAGCTCCTTTCATTCAGTCAGTAGCTTCAATCATTTCTGGACGTTTTTCAATGGTAAAAATCAATGAATATTGTAAATGCACAAACAGTAATTTCTCCACATTGCAAGGTGCAATTCTGAAATTTTTTGCTTTTTCCTGCTCCTCTTAGCATGATAAAGAAGATTCAAAGAGAGTGAGATGCCAGCTCCTTTCATTCAGTCAGTAGCTTCAAACATTTCTGGTATATGAATAACATGATGTTTTTCAATGGCAAAAATCAATGAATATTGTAAATGCACAAACAGTAATTTCTCTGCATTGCAAGGTGCAATTCTGAAATTTTTTGCTTTTTCCTGCTCCTCTTAGCATGATAAAGAAGATTCAAAGAGAGTGAGATGCCAGCTACTTTCATTCAGTCAGTAGCTTCAATCATTTCTGGACGTTTTTCAATGGTAAAAATCAATGAATATTGTAAATGCACAAACAGTAATTTCTCCACATTGCAAGGTGCAATTCTGAAATTTTTTGCTTTTTCCTGCTCCTCTTAGCATGATAAAGAAGATTCAAAGAGAGTGAGATGCCAGCTCCTTTCATTCAGTCAGTAGCTTCAAACATTTCTGGTATATGAATAACATGATGTTTTTCAATGGCAAAAATCAATGAATATTGTAAATGCACAAACAGTAATTTCTCCGCATTGCAAGGTGCAATTCTGAAATTTTTTGCTTTTTCCTGCTCCTCTTAGCATGATAAAAAAGATTCAAAGAGAGTGAGATGCCAGCTCCTTTCATTCAGTCAGTAGCTTCAAACATTTCTGGTATATGAATAACATGATGTTTTTCAATGGCAAAAATCAATGAATATTGTAAATGCACAAACAGTAATTTCTCCGCATTGCAAGGTGCAATTCTGAAATTTTTTGCTTTTTCCTGCTCCTCTTAGCATGATAAAGAATATTCAAAGAGAGTGAGATGCCAGCTCCTTTCATTCAGTCAGTAGCTTCAATCATTTCTGGATGTTTTTCAATGGCAAAAATCAATGAATATTGTAAATGCACAAACTGTAATTTCTCCGCATTGCAAGGTGCAATTCTGAAATTTTTGGCTTTTTCCTGCTCCTCTTAGCATGATAAAGAAGATTCAAAGAGAGTGAGATGCCAGCTCCTTTCATTCAGTCAGTAGCTTCAATCATTTCTGGACGTTTTTCAATGGCAAAAATCAATGAATATTGTAAATGCACAAACAGTAATTTCTCCGCATTGCAAGGTGCAATTCTGAAATTTTTTGCTTTTTCCTGCTCCTCTTAGCATGATAAAGAAGATTCAAAGAGAGTGAGATGCCAGCTCCTTTCATTCAGTCAGTAGCTTCAATCATTTCTGGATGTTTTTCAATGGCAAAAATCAATGAATATTGTAAATGCACAAACAGTAATTTCTCCGCATTGCAAGGTGCAATTCTGAAATTTTTTGCTTTTTCCCGCTCCTCTTAGCATGATAAAGAAGATTCAAAGAGAGTGAGGTGCCAGCTCCTTTCATTCAGTCAGTAGCTTCAAACATTTCTGGTATATGAATAACATGTTTTTCAATGGCAAAAATCATTGAATATTGTAAATGCACAAACAGTAATTTCTCCGCATTGCAAGGTGCAATTCTGAAATTTTTTGATTTTTCCTGCTCCTCTTAGCATGATAAAGAAGATTCAAAGAGAGTGAGATGCCAGCTCCTTTCATTCAGTCAGTAGCTTCAATCATATCTGGACGTTTTTCAATGGCAAAAATCAATGAATATTGTAAATGCACAAACAGTAATTTCTCCGCATTGCAAGGTGCAATTCTGAAATTTTTTGCTTTTTCCTGCTCCTCTTAGCATGATAAAGAAGATTCAAAGAGAGTGAGATGCCAGCTCCTTTCATTCAGTCAGTAGCTTCAATCATTTCTGGACGTTTTTCAATGGCAAAAATCAATGAATATTGTAAATGCACAAACAGTAATTTCTCCGCATTGCAAGGTGCAATTCTGAAATTTTTTGCTTTTTCCTGCTCCTCTTAGCATGATAAAGAAGATTCAAAGAGAGTGAGATGCCAGCTCCTTTCATTCAGTCAGTAGCTTCAAACATTTCTGGTATATGAATAACATGATGTTTTTCAATGGCAAAAATCAATGAATATTGTAAATGCACAAACAGTAATTTCTCCGCATTGCAAGGTGCAAGTCTGAAATTTTTTGCTTTTTCCTGCTCCTCTTAGCATGATAAAGAAGATTCAAAGAGAGTGAGATGCCAGCTACTTTCATTCAGTCAGTAGCTTCAATCATTTCTGGACGTTTTTCAATGGTAAAAATCAATGAATATTGTAAATGCACAAACAGTAATTTCTCCACATTGCAAGGTGCAATTCTGAAATTTTTTGCTTTTTCCTGCTCCTCTTAGCATGATAAAGAAGATTCAAAGAGAGTGAGATGCCAGCTCCTTTCATTCAGTCAGTAGCTTCAAACATTTCTGGTATATGAATAACATGATGTTTTTCAATGGCAAAAATCAATGAATATTGTAAATGCACAAACAGTAATTTCTCCGCATTGCAAGGTGCAATTCTGAAATTTTTTGCTTTTTCCTGCTCCTCTTAGCATGATAAAGAAGATTCAAAGAGAGTGAGATGCCAGCTCCTTTCATTCAGTCAGTAGCTTCAAACATTTCTGGTATATGAATAACATGATGTTTTTCAATGGCAAAAATCAATGAATATTGTAAATGCACAAAGAGTAATTTCTCCGCATTGCAAGGTGCAATTCTGAAATTTTTTGCTTTTTCCTGCTCCTCTTAGCATGATAAAGAAGATTCAAAGAGAGTGAGATGCCAGCTCCTTTCATTCAGTCAGTAGCTTCAATCATTTCTGGACGTTTTTCAATGGCAAAAATCAATGAATATTGTAAATGCACAAACAGTAATTTCTCCGCATTGCAAGGTGCAATTCTGAAATTTTTTGCTTTTTCCTGCTCCTCTTAGCATGATAAAGAAGATTCAAAGAGAGTGAGATGCCAGCTCCTTTCATTCAGTCAGTAGCTTCAATCATTTCTGGACGTTTTTCAATGGCAAAAATCAATGAATATTGTAAATGCACAAACAGTAATTTCTCCGCATTGCAAGGTGCAATTCTGAAATTTTTTGCTTTTTCCTGCTCCTCTTAGCATGATAAAGAAGATTCAAAGAGAGTGAGATGCCAGCTCCTTTCATTCAGTCAGTAGCTACAAACATTTCTGGTATATGAATAACATGATGTTTTTCAATGGCAAAAATCAATGAATATTGTAAATGCACAAACAGTAATTTCTCCGCATTGCAAGGTGCAATTCTGAAATTTTTTGCTTTTTCCTGCTCCTCTTAGCATGATAAAGAAGATTCAAAGAGAGTGAGATGCCAGCTCCTTTCATTCAGTCAGTAGCTTCAATCATTTCTGGACGTTTTTCAATGGTAAAAATCAATGAATATTGTAAATGCACAAACAGTAATTTCTCCACATTGCAAGGTGCAATTCTGAAATTTTTTGCTTTTTCCTGCTCCTCTTAGCATGATAAAGAAGATTCAAAGAGAGTGAGATGCCAGCTCCTTTCATTCAGTCAGTAGCTTCAAACATTTCTGGTATATGAATAACATGATGTTTTTCAATGGCAAAAATCAATGAATATTGTAAATGCACAAACAGTAATTTCTCTGCATTGCAAGGTGCAATTCTGAAATTTTTTGCTTTTTCCTGCTCCTCTTAGCATGATAAAGAAGATTCAAAGAGAGTGAGATGCCAGCTACTTTCATTCAGTCAGTAGCTTCAATCATTTCTGGACGTTTTTCAATGGTAAAAATCAATGAATATTGTAAATGCACAAACAGTAATTTCTCCACATTGCAAGGTGCAATTCTGAAATTTTTTGCTTTTTCCTGCTCCTCTTAGCATGATAAAGAAGATTCAAAGAGAGTGAGATGCCAGCTCCTTTCATTCAGTCAGTAGCTTCAAACATTTCTGGTATATGAATAACATGATGTTTTTCAATGGCAAAAATCAATGAATATTGTAAATGCACAAACAGTAATTTCTCCGCATTGCAAGGTGCAATTCTGAAATTTTTTGCTTTTTCCTGCTCCTCTTAGCATGATAAAGAAGATTCAAAGAGAGTGAGATGCCAGCTCCTTTCATTCAGTCAGTAGCTTCAAACATTTCTGGTATATGAATAACATGATGTTTTTCAATGGCAAAAATCAATGAATATTGTAAATGCACAAACAGTAATTTCTCCGCATTGCAAGGTGCAATTCTGAAATTTTTTGCTTTTTCCTGCTCCTCTTAGCATGATAAAGAATATTCAAAGAGAGTGAGATGCCAGCTCCTTTCATTCAGTCAGTAGCTTCAATCATTTCTGGATGTTTTTCAATGGCAAAAATCAATGAATATTGTAAATGCACAAACTGTAATTTCTCCGCATTGCAAGGTGCAATTCTGAAATTTTTGGCTTTTTCCTGCTCCTCTTAGCATGATAAAGAAGATTCAAAGAGAGTGAGATGCCAGCTCCTTTCATTCAGTCAGTAGCTTCAATCATTTCTGGACGTTTTTCAATGGCAAAAATCAATGAATATTGTAAATGCACAAACAGTAATTTCTCCGCATTGCAAGGTGCAATTCTGAAATTTTTTGCTTTTTCCTGCTCCTCTTAGCATGATAAAGAAGATTCAAAGAGAGTGAGATGCCAGCTCCTTTCATTCAGTCAGTAGCTTCAATCATTTCTGGATGTTTTTCAATGGCAAAAATCAATGAATATTGTAAATGCACAAACAGTAATTTCTCCGCATTGCAAGGTGCAATTCTGAAATTTTTTGCTTTTTCCCGCTCCTCTTAGCATGATAAAGAAGATTCAAAGAGAGTGAGGTGCCAGCTCCTTTCATTCAGTCAGTAGCTTCAAACATTTCTGGTATATGAATAACATGTTTTTCAATGGCAAAAATCATTGAATATTGTAAATGCACAAACAGTAATTTCTCCGCATTGCAAGGTGCAATTCTGAAATTTTTTGATTTTTCCTGCTCCTCTTAGCATGATAAAGAAGATTCAAAGAGAGTGAGATGCCAGCTCCTTTCATTCAGTCAGTAGCTTCAATCATATCTGGACGTTTTTCAATGGCAAAAATCAATGAATATTGTAAATGCACAAACAGTAATTTCTCCGCATTGCAAGGTGCAATTCTGAAATTTTTTGCTTTTTCCTGCTCCTCTTAGCATGATAAAGAAGATTCAAAGAGAGTGAGATGCCAGCTCCTTTCATTCAGTCAGTAGCTTCAATCATTTCTGGACGTTTTTCAATGGCAAAAATCAATGAATATTGTAAATGCACAAACAGTAATTTCTCCGCATTGCAAGGTGCAATTCTGAAATTTTTTGCTTTTTCCTGCTCCTCTTAGCATGATAAAGAAGATTCAAAGAGAGTGAGATGCCAGCTCCTTTCATTCAGTCAGTAGCTTCAAACATTTCTGGTATATGAATAACATGATGTTTTTCAATGGCAAAAATCAATGAATATTGTAAATGCACAAACAGTAATTTCTCCGCATTGCAAGGTGCAAGTCTGAAATTTTTTGCTTTTTCCTGCTCCTCTTAGCATGATAAAGAAGATTCAAAGAGAGTGAGATGCCAGCTACTTTCATTCAGTCAGTAGCTTCAATCATTTCTGGACGTTTTTCAATGGTAAAAATCAATGAATATTGTAAATGCACAAACAGTAATTTCTCCACATTGCAAGGTGCAATTCTGAAATTTTTTGCTTTTTCCTGCTCCTCTTAGCATGATAAAGAAGATTCAAAGAGAGTGAGATGCCAGCTCCTTTCATTCAGTCAGTAGCTTCAAACATTTCTGGTATATGAATAACATGATGTTTTTCAATGGCAAAAATCAATGAATATTGTAAATGCACAAACAGTAATTTCTCCGCATTGCAAGGTGCAATTCTGAAATTTTTTGCTTTTTCCTGCTCCTCTTAGCATGATAAAGAAGATTCAAAGAGAGTGAGATGCCAGCTCCTTTCATTCAGTCAGTAGCTTCAAACATTTCTGGTATATGAATAACATGATGTTTTTCAATGGCAAAAATCAATGAATATTGTAAATGCACAAAGAGTAATTTCTCCGCATTGCAAGGTGCAATTCTGAAATTTTTTGCTTTTTCCTGCTCCTCTTAGCATGATAAAGAAGATTCAAAGAGAGTGAGATGCCAGTTCCTTTCATTCAGTCAGTAGCTTCAATCATTTCTGGACGTTTTTCAATGGCAAAAATCAATGAATATTGTAAATGCACAAACAGTAATTTCTCCGCATTGCAAGGTGCAATTCTGAAATTTTTTGCTTTTTCCTGCTCCTCTTAGCATGATAAAGAAGATTCAAAGAGAGTGAGATGCCAGCTCCTTTCATTCAGTCAGTAGCTTCAAACATTTCTGGTATATGAATAACATGATGTTTTTCAATGGCAAAAATCAATGAATATTGTAAATGCACAAACAGTAATTTCTCCGCATTGCAAGGTGCAATTCTGAAATTTTTTGCTTTTTCCTGCTCCTCTTAGCATGATAAAGAATATTCAAAGAGAGTGAGATGCCAGCTCCTTTCATTCAGTCAGTAGCTTCAATCATTTCTGGATGTTTTTCAATGGCAAAAATCAATGAATATTGTAAATGCACAAACTGTAATTTCTCCGCATTGCAAGGTGCAATTCTGAAATTTTTGGCTTTTTCCTGCTCCTCTTAGCATGATAAAGAAGATTCAAAGAGAGTGAGATGCCAGCTCCTTTCATTCAGTCAGTAGCTTCAATCATTTCTGGACGTTTTTCAATGGCAAAAATCAATGAATATTGTAAATGCACAAACAGTAATTTCTCCGCATTGCAAGGTGCAATTCTGAAATTTTTTGCTTTTTCCTGCTCCTCTTAGCATGATAAAGAAGATTCAAAGAGAGTGAGATGCCAGCTCCTTTCATTCAGTCAGTAGCTTCAATCATTTCTGGATGTTTTTCAATGGCAAAAATCAATGAATATTGTAAATGCACAAACAGTAATTTCTCCGCATTGCAAGGTGCAATTCTGAAATTTTTTGCTTTTTCCCGCTCCTCTTAGCATGATAAAGAAGATTCAAAGAGAGTGAGGTGCCAGCTCCTTTCATTCAGTCAGTAGCTTCAAACATTTCTGGTATATGAATAACATGTTTTTCAATGGCAAAAATCATTGAATATTGTAAATGCACAAACAGTAATTTCTCCGCATTGCAAGGTGCAATTCTGAAATTTTTTGATTTTTCCTGCTCCTCTTAGCATGATAAAGAAGATTCAAAGAGAGTGAGATGCCAGCTCCTTTCATTCAGTCAGTAGCTTCAATCATATCTGGACGTTTTTCAATGGCAAAAATCAATGAATATTGTAAATGCACAAACAGTAATTTCTCCGCATTGCAAGGTGCAATTCTGAAATTTTTTGCTTTTTCCTGCTCCTCTTAGCATGATAAAGAAGATTCAAAGAGAGTGAGATGCCAGCTCCTTTCATTCAGTCAGTAGCTTCAATCATTTCTGGACGTTTTTCAATGGCAAAAATCAATGAATATTGTAAATGCACAAACAGTAATTTCTCCGCATTGCAAGGTGCAATTCTGAAATTTTTTGCTTTTTCCTGCTCCTCTTAGCATGATAAAGAAGATTCAAAGAGAGTGAGATGCCAGCTCCTTTCATTCAGTCAGTAGCTTCAAACATTTCTGGTATATGAATAACATGATGTTTTTCAATGGCAAAAATCAATGAATATTGTAAATGCACAAACAGTAATTTCTCCGCATTGCAAGGTGCAAGTCTGAAATTTTTTGCTTTTTCCTGCTCCTCTTAGCATGATAAAGAAGATTCAAAGAGAGTGAGATGCCAGCTACTTTCATTCAGTCAGTAGCTTCAATCATTTCTGGACGTTTTTCAATGGTAAAAATCAATGAATATTGTAAATGCACAAACAGTAATTTCTCCACATTGCAAGGTGCAATTCTGAAATTTTTTGCTTTTTCCTGCTCCTCTTAGCATGATAAAGAAGATTCAAAGAGAGTGAGATGCCAGCTCCTTTCATTCAGTCAGTAGCTTCAAACATTTCTGGTATATGAATAACATGATGTTTTTCAATGGCAAAAATCAATGAATATTGTAAATGCACAAACAGTAATTTCTCCGCATTGCAAGGTGCAATTCTGAAATTTTTTGCTTTTTCCTGCTCCTCTTAGCATGATAAAGAAGATTCAAAGAGAGTGAGATGCCAGCTCCTTTCATTCAGTCAGTAGCTTCAAACATTTCTGGTATATGAATAACATGATGTTTTTCAATGGCAAAAATCAATGAATATTGTAAATGCACAAAGAGTAATTTCTCCGCATTGCAAGGTGCAATTCTGAAATTTTTTGCTTTTTCCTGCTCCTCTTAGCATGATAAAGAAGATTCAAAGAGAGTGAGATGCCAGTTCCTTTCATTCAGTCAGTAGCTTCAATCATTTCTGGACGTTTTTCAATGGCAAAAATCAATGAATATTGTAAATGCACAAACAGTAATTTCTCCGCATTGCAAGGTGCAATTCTGAAATTTTTTGCTTTTTCCTGCTCCTCTTAGCATGATAAAGAAGATTCAAAGAGAGTGAGATGCCAGCTCCTTTCATTCAGTCAGTAGCTTCAATCATTTCTGGATGTTTTTCAATGGCAAAAATCAATGAATATTGTAAATGCACAAACAGTAATTTCTCCGCATTGCAAGGTGCAATTCTGAAATTTTTTGCTTTTTCCCGCTCCTCTTAGCATGATAAAGAAGATTCAAAGAGAGTGAGGTGCCAGCTCCTTTCATTCAGTCAGTAGCTTCAAACATTTCTGGTATATGAATAACATGTTTTTCAATGGCAAAAATCATTGAATATTGTAAATGCACAAACAGTAATTTCTCCGCATTGCAAGGTGCAATTCTGAAATTTTTTGATTTTTCCTGCTCCTCTTAGCATGATAAAGAAGATTCAAAGAGAGTGAGATGCCAGCTCCTTTCATTCAGTCAGTAGCTTCAATCATATCTGGACGTTTTTCAATGGCAAAAATCAATGAATATTGTAAATGCACAAACAGTAATTTCTCCGCATTGCAAGGTGCAATTCTGAAATTTTTTGCTTTTTCCTGCTCCTCTTAGCATGATAAAGAAGATTCAAAGAGAGTGAGATGCCAGCTCCTTTCATTCAGTCAGTAGCTTCAATCATTTCTGGACGTTTTTCAATGGCAAAAATCAATGAATATTGTAAATGCACAAACAGTAATTTCTCCGCATTGCAAGGTGCAATTCTGAAATTTTTTGCTTTTTCCTGCTCCTCTTAGCATGATAAAGAAGATTCAAAGAGAGTGAGATGCCAGCTCCTTTCATTCAGTCAGTAGCTTCAAACATTTCTGGTATATGAATAACATGATGTTTTTCAATGGCAAAAATCAATGAATATTGTAAATGCACAAACAGTAATTTCTCCGCATTGCAAGGTGCAAGTCTGAAATTTTTTGCTTTTTCCTGCTCCTCTTAGCATGATAAAGAAGATTCAAAGAGAGTGAGATGCCAGCTACTTTCATTCAGTCAGTAGCTTCAATCATTTCTGGACGTTTTTCAATGGTAAAAATCAATGAATATTGTAAATGCACAAACAGTAATTTCTCCACATTGCAAGGTGCAATTCTGAAATTTTTTGCTTTTTCCTGCTCCTCTTAGCATGATAAAGAAGATTCAAAGAGAGTGAGATGCCAGCTCCTTTCATTCAGTCAGTAGCTTCAAACATTTCTGGTATATGAATAACATGATGTTTTTCAATGGCAAAAATCAATGAATATTGTAAATGCACAAACAGTAATTTCTCCGCATTGCAAGGTGCAATTCTGAAATTTTTTGCTTTTTCCTGCTCCTCTTAGCATGATAAAGAAGATTCAAAGAGAGTGAGATGCCAGCTCCTTTCATTCAGTCAGTAGCTTCAAACATTTCTGGTATATGAATAACATGATGTTTTTCAATGGCAAAAATCAATGAATATTGTAAATGCACAAAGAGTAATTTCTCCGCATTGCAAGGTGCAATTCTGAAATTTTTTGCTTTTTCCTGCTCCTCTTAGCATGATAAAGAAGATTCAAAGAGAGTGAGATGCCAGTTCCTTTCATTCAGTCAGTAGCTTCAATCATTTCTGGACGTTTTTCAATGGCAAAAATCAATGAATATTGTAAATGCACAAACAGTAATTTCTCCGCATTGCAAGGTGCAATTCTGAAATTTTTTGCTTTTTCCTGCTCCTCTTAGCATGATAAAGAAGATTCAAAGAGAGTGAGATGCCAGCTCCTTTCATTCAGTCAGTAGCTTCAATCATTTCTGGACGTTTTTCAATGGCAAAAATCAATGAATATTGTAAATGCACAAACAGTAATTTCTCCGCATTGCAAGGTGCAATTCTGAAATTTTTTGCTTTTTCCTGCTCCTCTTAGCATGATAAAGAAGATTCAAAGAGAGTGAGATGCCAGCTCCTTTCATTCAGTCAGTAGCTACAAACATTTCTGGTATATGAATAACATGATGTTTTTCAATGGCAAAAATCAATGAATATTGTAAATGCACAAACAGTAATTTCTCCGCATTGCAAGGTGCAATTCTGAAATTTTTTGCTTTTTCCTGCTCCTCTTAGCATGATAAAGAAGATTCAAAGAGAGTGAGATGCCAGCTCCTTTCATTCAGTCAGTAGCTTCAATCATTTCTGGACGTTTTTCAATGGCAAAAATCAATGAATATTGTAAATGCACAAACAGTAATTTCTCCGCATTGCAAGGTGCAATTCTGAAATTTTTTGCTTTTTCCTGCTCCTCTTAGCATGATAAAGAAGATTCAAAGAGAGTGAGATGCCAGCTCCTTTCATTCAGTCAGTAGCTTCAAACATTTCTGGTATATGAATAACATGATGTTTTTCAATGGCAAAAATCAATGAATATTGTAAATGCACAAACAGTAATTTCTCCGCATTGCAAGGTGCAAGTCTGAAATTTTTTGCTTTTTCCTGCTCCTCTTAGCATGATAAAGAAGATTCAAAGAGAGTGAGATGCCAGCTACTTTCATTCAGTCAGTAGCTTCAATCATTTCTGGACGTTTTTCAATGGTAAAAATCAATGAATATTGTAAATGCACAAACAGTAATTTCTCCACATTGCAAGGTGCAATTCTGAAATTTTTTGCTTTTTCCTGCTCCTCTTAGCATGATAAAGAAGATTCAAAGAGAGTGAGATGCCAGCTCCTTTCATTCAGTCAGTAGCTTCAAACATTTCTGGTATATGAATAACATGATGTTTTTCAATGGCAAAAATCAATGAATATTGTAAATGCACAAACAGTAATTTCTCCGCATTGCAAGGTGCAATTCTGAAATTTTTTGCTTTTTCCTGCTCCTCTTAGCATGATAAAGAAGATTCAAAGAGAGTGAGATGCCAGCTCCTTTCATTCAGTCAGTAGCTTCAAACATTTCTGGTATATGAATAACATGATGTTTTTCAATGGCAAAAATCAATGAATATTGTAAATGCACAAAGAGTAATTTCTCCGCATTGGAAGGTGCAATTCTGAAATTTTTTGCTTTTTCCTGCTCCTCTTAGCATGATAAAGAAGATTCAAAGAGAGTGAGATGCCAGCTCCTTTCATTCAGTCAGTAGCTTCAATCATTTCTGGACGTTTTTCAATGGCAAAAATCAATGAATATTGTAAATGCACAAACAGTAATTTCTCCGCATTGCAAGGTGCAATTCTGAAATTTTTTGCTTTTTCCTGCTCCTCTTAGCATGATAAAGAAGATTCAAAGAGAGTGAGATGCCAGCTCCTTTCATTCAGTCAGTAGCTTCAATCATTTCTGGACGTTTTTCAATGGCAAAAATCAATGAATATTGTAAATGCACAAACAGTAATTTCTCCGCATTGCAAGGTGCAATTCTGAAATTTTTTGCTTTTTCCTGCTCCTCTTAGCATGATAAAGAAGATTCAAAGAGAGTGAGATGCCAGCTCCTTTCATTCAGTCAGTAGCTACAAACATTTCTGGTATATGAATAACATGATGTTTTTCAATGGCAAAAATCAATGAATATTGTAAATGCACAAACAGTAATTTCTCCGCATTGCAAGGTGCAATTCTGAAATTTTTTGCTTTTTCCTGCTCCTCTTAGCATGATAAAGAAGATTCAAAGAGAGTGAGATGCCAGCTCCTTTCATTCAGTCAGTAGCTTCAATCATTTCTGGACGTTTTTCAATGGCAAAAATCAATGAATATTGTAAATGCACAAACAGTAATTTCTCCGCATTGCAAGGTGCAATTCTGAAATTTTTTGCTTTTTCCTGCTCCTCTTAGCATGATAAAGAAGATTCAAAGAGAGTGAGATGTCAGCTCCTTTCATTCAGTCAGTAGCTTCAAACATTTCTGGTATATGAATAACATGATGTTTTTCAATGGCAAATATCAATGAATTTTGTAAATGCACAAACAGTAATTTCTCCGCATTGCAAGGTGCAATTCTGAAATTTTTTGCTTTTTCCTGCTCCTCTTAGCATGATAAAGAAGATTCAAAGAGAGTGAGATGCCAGTTCCTTTCATTCAGTCAGTAGCTTCAATCATTTCTGGACGTTTTTCAATGGCAAAAATCAATGAATATTGTAAATGCACAAACAGTAATTTCTCCGCATTGCAAGGTGCAATTCTGAAATTTTTTGCTTTTTCCTGCTCCTCTTAGCATGATAAAGAAGATTCAAAGAGAGTGAGATGCCAGCTCCTTTCATTCAGTCAGTAGCTTCAATCATTTCTGGTATATGAATAACATGATGTTTTTCAATGGCAAAAATCAATGAATATTGTAAATGCACAAACAGTAATTTCTCCGCATTGCAAGGTGCAATTCTGAAATTTTTTGCTTTTTCCTGCTCCTCTTAGCATGATAAAGAAGATTCAAAGAGAGTGAGATGCCAGCTCCTTTCATTCAGTCAGTAGCTTCAATCATTTCTGGACGTTTTTCAATGGCAAAAATCAATGAATATTGTAAATGCACAAACAGTAATTTCTCCGCATTGCAAGGTGCAATTCTGAAATTTTTTGCTTTTTCCTGCTCCTCTTAGCATGATAAAGAAGATTCAAAGAGAGTGAGATGCCAGCTCCTTTCATTCAGTCAGTAGCTTCAAACATTTCTGGTATATGAATAACATGATGTTTTTCAATGGCAAAAATCAATGAATATTGTAAATGCACAAACAGTAATTTCTCCGCATTGCAAGGTGCAAGTCTGAAATTTTTTGCTTTTTCCTGCTCCTCTTAGCATGATAAAGAAGATTCAAAGAGAGTGAGATGCCAGCTACTTTCATTCAGTCAGTAGCTTCAATCATTTCTGGACGTTTTTCAATGGTAAAAATCAATGAATATTGTAAATGCACAAACAGTAATTTCTCCACATTGCAAGGTGCAATTCTGAAATTTTTTGCTTTTTCCTGCTCCTCTTAGCATGATAAAGAAGATTCAAAGAGAGTGAGATGCCAGCTCCTTTCATTCAGTCAGTAGCTTCAAACATTTCTGGTATATGAATAACATGATGTTTTTCAATGGCAAAAATCAATGAATATTGTAAATGCACAAACAGTAATTTCTCTGCATTGCAAGGTGCAATTCTGAAATTTTTTGCTTTTTCCTGCTCCTCTTAGCATGATAAAGAAGATTCAAAGAGAGTGAGATGCCAGCTACTTTCATTCAGTCAGTAGCTTCAATCATTTCTGGACGTTTTTCAATGGTAAAAATCAATGAATATTGTAAATGCACAAACAGTAATTTCTCCACATTGCAAGGTGCAATTCTGAAATTTTTTGCTTTTTCCTGCTCCTCTTAGCATGATAAAGAAGATTCAAAGAGAGTGAGATGCCAGCTCCTTTCATTCAGTCAGTAGCTTCAAACATTTCTGGTATATGAATAACATGATGTTTTTCAATGGCAAAAATCAATGAATATTGTAAATGCACAAACAGTAATTTCTCCGCATTGCAAGGTGCAATTCTGAAATTTTTTGCTTTTTCCTGCTCCTCTTAGCATGATAAAGAAGATTCAAAGAGAGTGAGATGCCAGCTCCTTTCATTCAGTCAGTAGCTTCAAACATTTCTGGTATATGAATAACATGATGTTTTTCAATGGCAAAAATCAATGAATATTGTAAATGCACAAACAGTAATTTCTCCGCATTGCAAGGTGCAATTCTGAAATTTTTTGCTTTTTCCTGCTCCTCTTAGCATGATAAAGAATATTCAAAGAGAGTGAGATGCCAGCTCCTTTCATTCAGTCAGTAGCTTCAATCATTTCTGGATGTTTTTCAATGGCAAAAATCAATGAATATTGTAAATGCACAAACTGTAATTTCTCCGCATTGCAAGGTGCAATTCTGAAATTTTTGGCTTTTTCCTGCTCCTCTTAGCATGATAAAGAAGATTCAAAGAGAGTGAGATGCCAGCTCCTTTCAATCAGTCAGTAGCTTCAATCATTTCTGGACGTTTTTCAATGGCAAAAATCAATGAATATTGTAAATGCACAAACAGTAATTTCTCCGCATTGCAAGGTGCAATTCTGAAATTTTTTGCTTTTTCCTGCTCCTCTTAGCATGATAAAGAAGATTCAAAGAGAGTGAGATGCCAGCTCCTTTCATTCAGTCAGTAGCTTCAATCATTTCTGGATGTTTTTCAATGGCAAAAATCAATGAATATTGTAAATGCACAAACAGTAATTTCTCCGCATTGCAAGGTGCAATTCTGAAATTTTTTGCTTTTTCCCGCTCCTCTTAGCATGATAAAGAAGATTCAAAGAGAGTGAGGTGCCAGCTCCTTTCATTCAGTCAGTAGCTTCAAACATTTCTGGTATATGAATAACATGTTTTTCAATGGCAAAAATCATTGAATATTGTAAATGCACAAACAGTAATTTCTCCGCATTGCAAGGTGCAATTCTGAAATTTTTTGATTTTTCCTGCTCCTCTTAGCATGATAAAGAAGATTCAAAGAGAGTGAGATGCCAGCTCCTTTCATTCAGTCAGTAGCTTCAATCATTTCTGGACGTTTTTCAATGGCAAAAATCAATGAATATTGTAAATTCACAAACAGTAATTTCTCCGCATTGCAAGGTGCAATTCTGAAATTTTTTGCTTTTTCCTGCTCCTCTTAGCATGATAAAGAAGATTCAAAGAGAGTGAGATGCCAGCTCCTTTCATTCAGTCAGTAGCTTCAATCATTTCTGGACGTTTTTCAATGGCAAAAATCAATGAATATTGTAAATGCACAAACAGTAATTTCTCCGCATTGCAAGGTGCAATTCTGAAATTTTTTGCTTTTTCCTGCTCCTCTTAGCATGATAAAGAAGATTCAAAGAGAGTGAGATGCAAGCTCCTTTCATTCAGTCAGTAGCTTCAAACATTTCTGGTATATGAATAACATGATGTTTTTCAATGGCAAAAATCAATGAATATTGTAAATGCACAAACAGTAATTTCTCCGCATTGCAAGGTGCAAGTCTGAAATTTTTGCTTTTTCCTGCTCCTCTTAGCATGATAAAGAAGATTCAAAGAGAGTGAGATGCCAGCTCCTTTCATTCAGTCAGTAGCTTCAATCATTTCTGGACGTTTTTCAATGGCAAAAATCAATGAATATTGTAAATGCACAAACAGTAATTTCTCCGCATTGCAAGGTGCAATTCTGAAATTTTTTGCTTTTTCCTGCTCCTCTTAGCATGATAAAGAAGATTCAAAGAGAGTGAGATGCCAGCTCCTTTCATTCAGTCAGTAGCTACAAACATTTCTGGTATATGAATAACATGATGTTTTTCAATGGCAAAAATCAATGAATATTGTAAATGCACAAACAGTAATTTCTCCGCATTGCAAGGTGCAATTCTGAAATTTTTTGCTTTTTCCTGCTCCTCTTAGCATGATAAAGAAGATTCAAAGAGAGTGAGATGCCAGCTCCTTTCATTCAGTCAGTAGCTTCAATCATTTCTGGACGTTTTTCAATGGCAAAAATCAATGAATATTGTAAATGCACAAACAGTAATTTCTCCGCATTGCAAGGTGCAATTCTGAAATTTTTTGCTTTTTCCTGCTCCTCTTAGCATGATAAAGAAGATTCAAAGAGAGTGAGATGCCAGCTCCTTTCATTCAGTCAGTAGCTTCAAACATTTCTGGTATATGAATAACATGATGTTTTTCAATGGCAAAAATCAATGAATATTGTAAATGCACAAAGAGTAATTTCTCCGCATTGCAAGGTGCAATTCTGAAATTTTTTGCTTTTTCCTGCTCCTCTTAGCATGATAAAGAAGATTCAAAGAGAGTGAGATGCCAGCTCCTTTCATTCAGTCAGTAGCTTCAATCATTTCTGGACGTTTTTCAATGGCAAAAATCAGTGAATATTGTAAATGCACAAAGAGTAATTTCTCCGCATTGCAAGGTGCAATTCTGAAATTTTTTGCTTTTTCCTGCTCCTCTTAGCATGATAAAGAAGATTCAAAGAGAGTGAGATGCCAGCTCCTTTCATTCAGTCAGTAGCTTCAATCATTTCTGGACGTTTTTCAATGGCAAAAATCAATGAATATTGTAAATGCACAAACAGTAATTTCTCCGCATTGCAAGGTGCAATTCTGAAATTTTTTGCTTTTTCCTGCTCCTCTTAGCATGATAAAGAAGATTCAAAGAGAGTGAGATGCCAGCTCCTTTCATTCAGTCAGTAGCTACAAACATTTCTGGTATATGAATAACATGATGTTTTTCAATGGCAAAAATCAATGAATATTGTAAATGCACAAACAGTAATTTCTCCGCATTGCAAGGTGCAATTCTGAAATTTTTTGCTTTTTCCTGCTCCTCTTAGCATGATAAAGAAGATTCAAAGAGAGTGAGATGCCAGCTCCTTTCATTCAGTCAGTAGCTTCAATCATTTCTGGACGTTTTTCAATGGCAAAAATCAATGAATATTGTAAATGCACAAACAGTAATTTCTCCGCATTGCAAGGTGCAATTCTGAAATTTTTTGCTTTTTCCTGCTCCTCTTAGCATGATAAAGAAGATTCAAAGAGAGTGAGATGCCAGCTCCTTTCATTCAGTCAGTAGCTTCAATCATTTCTGGACGTTTTTCAATGGCAAAAATCAATGAATATTGTAAATGCACAAACAGTAATTTCTCCGCATTGCAAGGTGCAATTCTGAAATTTTTTGCTTTTTCCTGCTCCTCTTAGCATGACAAAGAAGATTCAAAGAGAGTAAGATGCCAGCTCCTTTCATTCAGTCAGTAGCTTCAATCATTTATGGTATATGAATAACATGATGTTTTTCAATGGCAAAAATCAATGAATATTGTAAATGCACAAACAGTAATTTCTCCGCATTGCAAGGTGCAATTCTGACATTTTTTGCTTTTTCCTGCTCCTCTTAGCATGATAAAGAAGATTCAAAGAGAGTGAGATGCCAGCTCCTTTCATTCAGTCAGTAGCTTCAATCATTTCTGGACGTTTTTCAATGGCAAAAATCAATGAATATTGTAAATGCACAAACAGTAATTTCTCCGCATTGCAAGGTGCAATTCTGAAATTTTTTGCTTTTTCCTGCTCCTCTTAGCATGATAAAGAAGATTCAAAGAGAGTGAGATGCCAGCTCCTTTCATTCAGTCAGTAGCTTCAATCATTTCTGGACGTTTTTCAATGGCAAAAATCAATGAATATTGTAAATGCACAAACAGTAATTTCTCCGCATTGCAAGGTGCAATTCTGAAATTTTTTGCTTTTTCCTGCTCCTCTTAGCATGATAAAGAAGATTCAAAGAGAGTGAGATGCCAGCTCCTTTCATTCAGTCAGTAGCTTCAAACATTTCTGGTATATGAATAATATGATGTTTTTCAATGGCAAAAATCAATGAATATTGTAAAAGCACAAACAGTAATTTCTCCGCATTGCAAGGTGCAATTCTGAAATTTTTTGCTTTTTCCTGCTCCTCTTAGCATGATAAAGAAGATTCAAAGAGAGTGAGATGCCAGCTCCTTTCATTCAGTCAGTAGCTTCAATCATTTCTGGACGTTTTTCAATGGCAAAAATCAATGAATATTGTAAATGCACAAACAGTAATTTCTCCGCATTGCAAGGTGCAATTCTGAAATTTTTTGCTTTTTCCTGCTCCTCTTAGCATGATAAAGAAGATTCAAAGAGAGTGAGATGCCAGCTCCTTTCATTCAGTCAGTAGCTTCAATCATTTCTGGTATATGAATAACATGATGTTTTTCAATGGCAAAAATCAATGAATATTGTAAATGCACAAACAGTAATTTCTCCGCATTGCAAGTTGCAATTCTGAAATTTTTTGCTTTTTCCTGCTCCTCTTAGCATGATAAAGAAGACTCAAAGAGAGTGAGATGCCAGCTCCTTTCATTCAGTCAGTAGCTTCAATCATTTCTGGACGTTTTTCAATGGCAAAAATCAATGAATATTGTAAATGCACAAACAGTAATTTCTCCGCATTGCAAGGTGCAATTCTGAAATTTTTTGCTTTTTCCTGCTCCTCTTAGCATGATAAAGAAGATTCAAAGAGAGTGAGATGCCAGCTCCTTTCATTCAGTCAGTAGCTTCAATCATTTCTGGACGTTTTTCAATGGCAAAAATCAATGAATATTGTAAATGCACAAACAGTAATTTCTCCGCATTGCAAGGTGCAATTCTGAAATTTTTTGCTTTTTCCTGCTCCTCTTAGCATGATAAAGAAGATTCAAAGAGAGTGAGATGCCAGCTCCTTTCATTCAGTCAGTAGCTACAAACATTTCTGGTATATGAATAACATGATGTTTTTCAATGGCAAAAATCAATGAATATTGTAAATGCACAAACAGTAATTTCTCCGCATTGCAAGGTGCAATTCTGAAATTTTTTGCTTTTTCCTGCTCCTCTTAGCATGATAAAGAAGATTCAAAGAGAGTGAGATGCCAGCTCCTTTCATTCAGTCAGTAGCTTCAATCATTTCTGGACGTTTTTCAATGGCAAAAATCAATGAATATTGTAAATGCACAAACAGTAATTTCTCCGCATTGCAAGGTGCAATTCTGAAATTTTTTGCTTTTTCCTGCTCCTCTTAGCATGATAAAGAAGATTCAAAGAGAGTGAGATGCCAGCTCCTTTCATTCAGTCAGTAGCTTCAAACATTTCTGGTATATGAATAACATGATGTTTTTCAATGGCAAAAATCAATGAATATTGTAAATGCACAAAGAGTAATTTCTCCGCATTGCAAGGTGCAATTCTGAAATTTTTTGCTTTTTCCTGCTCCTCTTAGCATGATAAAGAAGATTCAAAGAGAGTGAGATGCCAGCTCCTTTCATTCAGTCAGTAGCTTCAATCATTTCTGGACGTTTTTCAATGGCAAAAATCAGTGAATATTGTAAATGCACAAAGAGTAATTTCTCCGCATTGCAAGGTGCAATTCTGAAATTTTTTGCTTTTTCCTGCTCCTCTTAGCATGATAAAGAAGATTCAAAGAGAGTGAGATGCCAGCTCCTTTCATTCAGTCAGTAGCTTCAATCATTTCTGGACGTTTTTCAATGGCAAAAATCAATGAATATTGTAAATGCACAAACAGTAATTTCTCCGCATTGCAAGGTGCAATTCTGAAATTTTTTGCTTTTTCCTGCTCCTCTTAGCATGATAAAGAAGATTCAAAGAGAGTGAGATGCCAGCTCCTTTCATTCAGTCAGTAGCTACAAACATTTCTGGTATATGAATAACATGATGTTTTTCAATGGCAAAAATCAATGAATATTGTAAATGCACAAACAGTAATTTCTCCGCATTGCAAGGTGCAATTCTGAAATTTTTTGCTTTTTCCTGCTCCTCTTAGCATGATAAAGAAGATTCAAAGAGAGTGAGATGCCAGCTCCTTTCATTCAGTCAGTAGCTTCAATCATTTCTGGACGTTTTTCAATGGCAAAAATCAATGAATATTGTAAATGCACAAACAGTAATTTCTCCGCATTGCAAGGTGCAATTCTGAAATTTTTTGCTTTTTCCTGCTCCTCTTAGCATGATAAAGAAGATTCAAAGAGAGTGAGATGCCAGCTCCTTTCATTCAGTCAGTAGCTTCAATCATTTCTGGACGTTTTTCAATGGCAAAAATCAATGAATATTGTAAATGCACAAACAGTAATTTCTCCGCATTGCAAGGTGCAATTCTGAAATTTTTTGCTTTTTCCTGCTCCTCTTAGCATGACAAAGAAGATTCAAAGAGAGTAAGATGCCAGCTCCTTTCATTCAGTCAGTAGCTTCAATCATTTATGGTATATGAATAACATGATGTTTTTCAATGGCAAAAATCAATGAATATTGTAAATGCACAAACAGTAATTTCTCCGCATTGCAAGGTGCAATTCTGACATTTTTTGCTTTTTCCTGCTCCTCTTAGCATGATAAAGAAGATTCAAAGAGAGTGAGATGCCAGCTCCTTTCATTCAGTCAGTAGCTTCAATCATTTCTGGACGTTTTTCAATGGCAAAAATCAATGAATATTGTAAATGCACAAACAGTAATTTCTCCGCATTGCAAGGTGCAATTCTGAAATTTTTTGCTTTTTCCTGCTCCTCTTAGCATGATAAAGAAGATTCAAAGAGAGTGAGATGCCAGCTCCTTTCATTCAGTCAGTAGCTTCAATCATTTCTGGACGTTTTTCAATGGCAAAAATCAATGAATATTGTAAATGCACAAACAGTAATTTCTCCGCATTGCAAGGTGCAATTCTGAAATTTTTTGCTTTTTCCTGCTCCTCTTAGCATGATAAAGAAGATTCAAAGAGAGTGAGATGCCAGCTCCTTTCATTCAGTCAGTAGCTTCAAACATTTCTGGTATATGAATAATATGATGTTTTTCAATGGCAAAAATCAATGAATATTGTAAAAGCACAAACAGTAATTTCTCCGCATTGCAAGGTGCAATTCTGAAATTTTTTGCTTTTTCCTGCTCCTCTTAGCATGATAAAGAAGATTCAAAGAGAGTGAGATGCCAGCTCCTTTCATTCAGTCAGTAGCTTCAATCATTTCTGGACGTTTTTCAATGGCAAAAATCAATGAATATTGTAAATGCACAAACAGTAATTTCTCCGCATTGCAAGGTGCAATTCTGAAATTTTTTGCTTTTTCCTGCTCCTCTTAGCATGATAAAGAAGATTCAAAGAGAGTGAGATGCCAGCTCCTTTCATTCAGTCAGTAGCTTCAATCATTTCTGGTATATGAATAACATGATGTTTTTCAATGGCAAAAATCAATGAATATTGTAAATGCACAAACAGTAATTTCTCCGCATTGCAAGTTGCAATTCTGAAATTTTTTGCTTTTTCCTGCTCCTCTTAGCATGATAAAGAAGACTCAAAGAGAGTGAGATGCCAGCTCCTTTCATTCAGTCAGTAGCTTCAATCATTTCTGGACGTTTTTCAATGGCAAAAATCAATGAATATTGTAAATGCACAAACAGTAATTTCTCCGCATTGCAAGGTGCAATTCTGAAATTTTTTGCTTTTTCCTGCTCCTCTTAGCATGATAAAGAAGATTCAAAGAGAGTGAGATGCCAGCTCCTTTCATTCAGTCAGTAGCTTCAATCATTTCTGGACGTTTTTCAATGGCAAAAATCAATGAATATTGTAAATGCACAAACAGTAATTTCTCCGCATTGCAAGGTGCAATTCTGAAATTTTTTGCTTTTTCCTGCTCCTCTTAGCATGATAAAGAAGATTCAAAGAGAGTGAGATGTCAGCTCCTTTCATTCAGTCAGTAGCTTCAAACATTTCTGGTATATGAATAACATGATGTTTTTCAATGGCAAAAATCAATGAATTTTGTAAATGCACAAACAGTAATTTCTCCGCATTGCAAGGTGCAATTCTGAAAATTTTTGCTTTTTCCTGCTCCTCTTAGCATGATAAAGAAGATTCAAAGAGAGTGAGATGCCAGTTCCTTTCATTCAGTCAGTAGCTTCAATCATTTCTGGTCGTTTTTCAATGGCAAAAATCAATGAATATTGTAAATGCACAAACAGTAATTTCTCCGCATTGCAAGGTGCAATTCTGAAATTTTTTGCTTTTTCCTGCTCCTCTTAGCATGATAAAGAAGATTCAAAGAGAGTGAGATGCCAGCTCCTTTCATTCAGTCAGTAGCTTCAATCATTTCTGGTATATGAATAACATGATGTTTTTCAATGGCAAAAATCAATGAATATTGTAAATGCACAAACAGTAATTTCTCCGCATTTCAAGGTGCAATTCTGAATTTTTTTGCTTTTTCCTGCTCCTCTTAGCATGATAAAGAAGATTCAAAGAGAGTGAGATGCCAGCTCCTTTCATTCAGTCAGTAGCTTCAATCATTTCTGGAAGTTTTTCAATGGCAAAAATCAATGAATATTGTAAATGCACAAACAGTAATTTCTCCGCATTGCAAGGTGCAATTCTGAAATTTTTTGCTTTTTCCTGCTCCTCTTAGCATGATAAACAAGATTCAAAGAGAGTGAGATGCCAGCTCCTTTCATTCAGTCAGTAGCTTCAATCATTTCTGGACGTTTTTCAATGGCAAAAATCCATGAATATTGTAAATGCACAAACAGTAATTTCTCCGCATTGCAAGGTGCAATTCTGAAAATTTTGCTTTTTCCTGCTCCTCTTAGCATGATAAAGAAGATTCAAAGAGAGTGAGATGCCAGCTCCTTTCATTCAGTCAGTAGCTTCAAACATTTCTGGTATATGAATAACATGATGTTTTTCAATGGCAAAAATCAATGAATATTGTAAATGCACAAACAGTAATTTCTCCGCATTGCAAGGTGCAAGTCTGAAATTTTTTGCTTTTTCCTGCTCCTCTTAGCATGATAAAGAAGATTCAAAGAGAGTGAGATGCCAGCTACTTTCATTCAGTCAGTAGCTTCAATCATTTCTGGACGTTTTTCAATGGTAAAAATCAATGAATATTGTAAATGCACAAACAGTAATTTCTCCACATTGCAAGGTGCAATTCTGAAATTTTTTGCTTTTTCCTGCTCCTCTTAGCATGATAAAGAAGATTCAAAGAGAGTGAGATGCCAGCTCCTTTCATTCAGTCAGTAGCTTCAATCATTTCTGGACGTTTTTCAATGGCAAAAATCAATGAATATTGTAAATGCACAAACAGTAATTTCTCCGCATTGCAAGGTGCAATTCTGAAATTTTTTGCTTTTTCCTGCTCCTCTTAGCATGATAAAGAAGATTCAAAGAGAGTGAGATGCCAGCTCCTTTCATTCAGTCAGTAGCTTCAATCATTTCTGGACGTTTTTCAATGGCAAAAATCAATGAATATTGTAAATGCACAAACAGTAATTTCTCCGCATTGCAAGGTGCAATTCTGAAATTTTTTGCTTTTTCCTGCTCCTCTTAGCATGACAAAGAAGATTCAAAGAGAGTAAGATGCCAGCTCCTTTCATTCAGTCAGTAGCTTCAATCATTTATGGTATATGAATAACATGATGTTTTTCAATGGCAAAAATCAATGAATATTGTAAATGCACAAACAGTAATTTCTCCGCATTGCAAGGTGCAATTCTGACATTTTTTGCTTTTTCCTGCTCCTCTTAGCATGATAAAGAAGATTCAAAGAGAGTGAGATGCCAGCTCCTTTCATTCAGTCAGTAGCTTCAATCATTTCTGGACGTTTTTCAATGGCAAAAATCAATGAATATTGTAAATGCACAAACAGTAATTTCTCCGCATTGCAAGGTGCAATTCTGAAATTTTTTGCTTTTTCCTGCTCCTCTTAGCATGATAAAGAAGATTCAAAGAGAGTGAGATGCCAGCTCCTTTCATTCAGTCAGTAGCTTCAATCATTTCTGGACGTTTTTCAATGGCAAAAATCAATGAATATTGTAAATGCACAAACAGTAATTTCTCCGCATTGCAAGGTGCAATTCTGAAATTTTTTGCTTTTTCCTGCTCCTCTTAGCATGATAAAGAAGATTCAAAGAGAGTGAGATGCCAGCTCCTTTCATTCAGTCAGTAGCTTCAAACATTTCTGGTATATGAATAATATGATGTTTTTCAATGGCAAAAATCAATGAATATTGTAAAAGCACAAACAGTAATTTCTCCGCATTGCAAGGTGCAATTCTGAAATTTTTTGCTTTTTCCTGCTCCTCTTAGCATGATAAAGAAGATTCAAAGAGAGTGAGATGCCAGCTCCTTTCATTCAGTCAGTAGCTTCAATCATTTCTGGACGTTTTTCAATGGCAAAAATCAATGAATATTGTAAATGCACAAACAGTAATTTCTCCGCATTGCAAGGTGCAATTCTGAAATTTTTTGCTTTTTCCTGCTCCTCTTAGCATGATAAAGAAGATTCAAAGAGAGTGAGATGCCAGCTCCTTTCATTCAGTCAGTAGCTTCAATCATTTCTGGTATATGAATAACATGATGTTTTTCAATGGCAAAAATCAATGAATATTGTAAATGCACAAACAGTAATTTCTCCGCATTGCAAGTTGCAATTCTGAAATTTTTTGCTTTTTCCTGCTCCTCTTAGCATGATAAAGAAGACTCAAAGAGAGTGAGATGCCAGCTCCTTTCATTCAGTCAGTAGCTTCAATCATTTCTGGACGTTTTTCAATGGCAAAAATCAATGAATATTGTAAATGCACAAACAGTAATTTCTCCGCATTGCAAGGTGCAATTCTGAAATTTTTTGCTTTTTCCTGCTCCTCTTAGCATGATAAAGAAGATTCAAAGAGAGTGAGATGCCAGCTCCTTTCATTCAGTCAGTAGCTTCAATCATTTCTGGACGTTTTTCAATGGCAAAAATCAATGAATATTGTAAATGCACAAACAGTAATTTCTCCGCATTGCAAGGTGCAATTCTGAAATTTTTTGCTTTTTCCTGCTCCTCTTAGCATGATAAAGAAGATTCAAAGAGAGTGAGATGCCAGCTCCTTTCATTCAGTCAGTAGCTTCAAACATTTCTGGTATATGAATAACATGATGTTTTTCAATGGCAAAAATCAATGAATATTGTAAATGCACAAACAGTAATTTCTCCGCATTGCAAGGTGCAATTCTGAAATTTTTTGCTTTTTCCTGCTCCTCTTAGCATGATAAAGAAGATTCAAAGAGAGTGAGATGCCAGCTCCTTTCATTCAGTCAGTAGCTTCAATCATTTCTGGACGTTTTTCAATGGCAAAAATCAATGAATATTGTAAATGCACAAACAGTAATTTCTCCGCATTGCAAGGTGCAATTCTGAAATTTTTTGCTTTTTCCTGCTCCTCTTAGCATGATAAAGAAGATTCAAAGAGAGTGAGATGTCAGCTCCTTTCATTCAGTCAGTAGCTTCAAACATTTCTGGTATATGAATAACATGATGTTTTTCAATGGCAAAAATCAATGAATTTTGTAAATGCACAAACAGTAATTTCTCCGCATTGCAAGGTGCAATTCTGAAAATTTTTGCTTTTTCCTGCTCCTCTTAGCATGATAAAGAAGATTCAAAGAGAGTGAGATGCCAGTTCCTTTCATTCAGTCAGTAGCTTCAATCATTTCTGGTCGTTTTTCAATGGCAAAAATCAATGAATATTGTAAATGCACAAACAGTAATTTCTCCGCATTGCAAGGTGCAATTCTGAAATTTTTTGCTTTTTCCTGCTCCTCTTAGCATGATAAAGAAGATTCAAAGAGAGTGAGATGCCAGCTCCTTTCATTCAGTCAGTAGCTTCAATCATTTCTGGTATATGAATAACATGATGTTTTTCAATGGCAAAAATCAATGAATATTGTAAATGCACAAACAGTAATTTCTCCGCATTTCAAGGTGCAATTCTGAATTTTTTTGCTTTTTCCTGCTCCTCTTAGCATGATAAAGAAGATTCAAAGAGAGTGAGATGCCAGCTCCTTTCATTCAGTCAGTAGCTTCAATCATTTCTGGAAGTTTTTCAATGGCAAAAATCAATGAATATTGTAAATGCACAAACAGTAATTTCTCCGCATTGCAAGGTGCAATTCTGAAATTTTTTGCTTTTTCCTGCTCCTCTTAGCATGATAAACAAGATTCAAAGAGAGTGAGATGCCAGCTCCTTTCATTCAGTCAGTAGCTTCAATCATTTCTGGACGTTTTTCAATGGCAAAAATCCATGAATATTGTAAATGCACAAACAGTAATTTCTCCGCATTGCAAGGTGCAATTCTGAAAATTTTGCTTTTTCCTGCTCCTCTTAGCATGATAAAGAAGATTCAAAGAGAGTGAGATGCCAGCTCCTTTCATTCAGTCAGTAGCTTCAAACATTTCTGGTATATGAATAACATGATGTTTTTCAATGGCAAAAATCAATGAATATTGTAAATGCACAAACAGTAATTTCTCCGCATTGCAAGGTGCAAGTCTGAAATTTTTTGCTTTTTCCTGCTCCTCTTAGCATGATAAAGAAGATTCAAAGAGAGTGAGATGCCAGCTACTTTCATTCAGTCAGTAGCTTCAATCATTTCTGGACGTTTTTCAATGGTAAAAATCAATGAATATTGTAAATGCACAAACAGTAATTTCTCCACATTGCAAGGTGCAATTCTGAAATTTTTTGCTTTTTCCTGCTCCTCTTAGCATGATAAAGAAGATTCAAAGAGAGTGAGATGCCAGCTCCTTTCATTCAGTCAGTAGCTTCAATCATTTCTGGTATATGAATAACATGATGTTTTTCAATGGCAAAAATCAATGAATATTGTAAATGCACAAACAGTAATTTCTCCGCATTGCAAGGTGCAATTCTGAAATTTTTTGCTTTTTCCTGCTCCTCTTAGCATGATAAAGAAGATTCAAAGAGAGTGAGATGCCAGCTCCTTTCATTCAGTCAGTAGCTTCAATCATTTCTGGACGTTTTTCAATGGCAAAAATCAATGAATATTGTAAATGCACAAACAGTAATTTCTCCGCATTGCAAGGTGCAATTCTGAAATTTTTTGCTTTTTCCTGCTCCTCTTAGCATGATAAAGAAGATTCAAAGAGAGTGAGATGTCAGCTCCTTTCATTCAGTCAGTAGCTTCAAACATTTCTGGTATATGAATAACATGATGTTTTTCAATGGCAAAAATCAATGAATTTTGTAAATGCACAAACAGTAATTTCTCCGCATTGCAAGGTGCAATTCTGAAATTTTTTGCTTTTTCCTGCTCCTCTTAGCATGATAAAGAAGATTCAAAGAGAGTGAGATGCCAGTTCCTTTCATTCAGTCAGTAGCTTCAATCATTTCTGGACGTTTTTCAATGGCAAAAATCAATGAATATTGTAAATGCACAAACAGTAATTTCTCCGCATTGCAAGGTGCAATTCTGAAATTTTTTGCTTTTTCCTGCTCCTCTTAGCATGATAAAGAACATTCAAAGAGAGTGAGATGCCAGCTCCTTTCATTCAGTCAGTAGCTTCAATCATTTCTGGTATATGAATAACATGATGTTTTTCAATGGCAAAAATCAATGAATATTGTAAATGCACAAACAGTAATTTCTCCGCATTGCAAGGTGCAATTCTGAAATTTTTTGCTTTTTCCTGCTCCTCTTAGCATGATAAAGAAGATTCAAAGAGAGTGAGATGCCAGCTCCTTTCATTCAGTCAGTAGCTTCAATCATTTCTGGACGTTTTTCAATGGCAAAAATCAATGAATATTGTAAATGCACAAACAGTAATTTCTCCGCATTGCAAGGTGCAATTCTGAAATTTTTTGCTTTTTCCTGCTCCTCTTAGCATGATAAAGAAGATTCAAAGAGAGTGAGATGCCAGCTCCTTTCATTCAGTCAGTAGCTTCAATCATTTCTGGACGTTTTTCAATGGCAAAAATCAATGAATATTGTAAATGCACAAAGAGTAATTTCTCCGCATTGCAAGGTGCAATTCTGAAATTTTTTGCTTTTTCCTGCTCCTCTTAGCATGATAAAGAAGATTCAAAGAGAGTGAGATGTCAGCTCCTTTCATTCAGTCAGTAGCTTCAAACATTTCTGGTATATGAATAACATGATGTTTTTCAATGGCAAAAATCAATGAATTTTGTAAATGCACAAACAGTAATTTCTCCGCATTGCAAGGTGCAATTCTGAAATTTTTTGCTTTTTCCTGCTCCTCTTAGCATGATAAAGAAGATTCAAAGAGAGTGAGATGCCAGTTCCTTTCATTCAGTCAGTAGCTTCAATCATTTCTGGACGTTTTTCAATGGCAAAAATCAATGAATATTGTAAATGCACAAACAGTAATTTCTCCGCATTGCAAGGTGCAATTCTGAAATTTTTTGCTTTTTCCTGCTCCTCTTAGCATGATAAAGAAGATTCAAAGAGAGTGAGATGCCAGCTCCTTTCATTCAGTCAGTAGCTTCAATCATTTCTGGTATATGAATAACATGATGTTTTTCAATGGCAAAAATCAATGAATATTGTAAATGCACAAACAGTAATTTCTCCGCATTGCAAGGTGCAATTCTGAAATTTTTTGCTTTTTCCTGCTCCTCTTAGCATGATAAACAAGATTCAAAGAGAGTGAGATGCCAGCTCCTTTCATTCAGTCAGTAGCTTCAATCATTTCTGGACGTTTTTCAATGGCAAAAATCAATGAATATTGTAAATGCACAAACAGTAATTTCTCCGCATTGCAAGGTGCAATTCTGAAATTTTTTGCTTTTTCCTGCTCCTCTTAGCATGATAAAGAAGATTCAAAGAGAGTGAGATGCCAGCTCCTTTCATTCAGTCAGTAGCTTCAAACATTTCTGGTATATGAATAACATGATGTTTTTCAATGGCAAAAATCAATGAATATTGTAAATGCACAAACAGTAATTTCTCCGCATTGCAAGGTGCAATTCTGAAATTTTTTGCTTTTTCCTGCTCCTCTTAGCATGATAAAGAAGATTCAAAGAGAGTGAGATGCCAGCTCCTTTCATTCAGTCAGTAGCTTCAATCATTTCTGGACGTTTTTCAATGGCAAAAATCAATGAATATTGTAAATGCACAAACAGTAATTTCTCCGCATTGCAAGGTGCAATTCTGAAATTTTTTGCTTTTTCCTGCTCCTCTTAGCATGATAAACAAGATTCAAAGAGAGTGAGATGCCAGCTCCTTTCATTCAGTCAGTAGCTTCAATCATTTCTGGACGTTTTTCAATGGCAAAAATCCATGAATATTGTAAATGCACAAACAGTAATTTCTCCGCATTGCAAGGTGCAATTCTGAAATTTTTTGCTTTTTCCTGCTCCTCTTAGCATGATAAAGAAGATTCAAAGAGAGTGAGATGCCTGCTCCTTTCATTCAGTCAGTAGCTTCAATCATTTCTGGACGTTTTTCAATGGCAAAAATCAATGAATATTGTAAATGCACAAACAGTAATTTCTCCGCATTGCAAGGTGCAATTCTGAAATTTTTTGCTTTTTCCTGCTCCTCTTAGCATGATAAAGAAGATTCAAAGAGAGTGAGATGCCAGCTCCTTTCATTCAGTCAGTAGCTTCAATCATTTCTGGACGTTTTTCAATGGCAAAAATCAATGAATATTGTAAATGCACAAACAGTAATTTCTCCGCATTGCAAGGTGCAATTCTGAAATTTTTTGCTTTTTCCTGCTCCTCTTAGCATGATAAAGAAGATTCAAAGAGAGTGAGATGCCAGCTCCTTTCATTCAGTCAGTAGCTTCAAACATTTCTGGTATATGAATAACATGATGTTTTTCAATGGCAAAAATCAATGAATATTGTAAATGCACAAACAGTAATTTCTCCGCATTGCAAGGTGCAAGTCTGAAATTTTTTGCTTTTTCCTGC
Organism: Phyllobates terribilis; assembly: GCF_046119375.1. Lineage (NCBI taxonomy): Eukaryota > Metazoa > Chordata > Amphibia > Anura > Dendrobatidae > Phyllobates > Phyllobates terribilis. Next base: position 12,440 of record NW_027366380.1, on the reverse strand, counting down.
TCCTCTTAGCATGATAAAGAAGATTCAAAGAGAGTGAGATGCCAGCTACTTTCATTCAGTCAGTAGCTTCAATCATTTCTGGACGTTTTTCAATGGTAAAAATCAATGAATATTGTAAATGCACAAACAGTAATTTCTCCACATTGCAAGGTGCAATTCTGAAATTTTTTGCTTTTTCCTGCTCCTCTTAGCATGATAAAGAAGATTCAAAGAGAGTGAGATGCCAGCTCCTTTCATTCAGTCAGTAGCTTCAATCATTTCTGGACGTTTTTCAATGGCAAAAATCAATGAATATTGTAAATGCACAAACAGTAATTTCTCCGCATTGCAAGGTGCAATTCTGAAATTTTTTGCTTTTTCCTGCTCCTCTTAGCATGATAAAGAAGATTCAAAGAGAGTGAGATGTCAGCTCCTTTCATTCAGTCAGTAGCTTCAATCATTTCTGGACGTTTTTCAATGGCAAAAATCAATGAATATTGTAAATGCACAAACAGTAATTTCTCCGCATTGCAAGGTGCAATTCTGAAATTTTTTGCTTTTTCCTGCTCCTCTTAGCATGATAAAGAAGATTCAAAGAGAGTGAGATGTCAGCTCCTTTCATTCAGTCAGTAGCTTCAAACATTTCTGGTATATGAATAACATGATGTTTTTCAATGGCAAAAATCAATGAATTTTGTAAATGCACAAACAGTAATTTCTCCGCATTGCAAGGTGCAATTCTGAAATTTTTTGCTTTTTCCTGCTCCTCTTAGCATGATAAAGAAGATTCAAAGAGAGTGAGATGCCAGTTCCTTTCATTCAGTCAGTAGCTTCAATCATTTCTGGACGTTTTTCAATGGCAAAAATCAATGAATATTGTAAATGCACAAACAGTAATTTCTCCGCATTGCAAGGTGCAATTCTGAAATTTTTTGCTTTTTCCTGCTCCTCTTAGCATGATAAAGAAGATTCAAAGAGAGTGAGATGCCAGCTCCTTTCATTCAGTCAGTAGCTTCAATCATTTCTGGTATATGAATAACATGATGTTTTTCAATGGCAAAAATCAATGAATATTGTAAATGCACAAACAGTAATTTCTCCGCATTGCAAGGTGCAATTCTGAAATTTTTTGCTTTTTCCTGCTCCTCTTAGCATGATAAAGAAGATTCAAAGAGAGTGAGATGCCAGCTCCTTTCATTCAGTCAGTAGCTTCAATCATTTCTGGACGTTTTTCAATGGCAAAAATCAATGAATTTTGTAAATGCACAAACAGTAATTTCTCCGCATTGCAAGGTGCAATTCTGAAATTTTTTGCTTTTTCCTGCTCCTCTTAGCATGATAAACAAGATTCAAAGAGAGTGAGATGCCAGCTCCTTTCATTCAGTCAGTAGCTTCAATCATTTCTGGACGTTTTTCAATGGCAAAAATCAATGAATATTGTAAATGCACAAACAGTAATTTCTCCGCATTGCAAGGTGCAATTCTGAAATTTTTTGCTTTTTCCTGCTCCTCTTAGCATGATAAAGAAGATTCAAAGAGAGTGAGATGCCAGCTCCTTTCATTCAGTCAGTAGCTTCAAACATTTCTGGTATATGAATAACATGATGTTTTTCAATGGCAAAAATCAATGAATATTGTAAATGCACAAACAGTAATTTCTCCGCATTGCAAGGTGCAAGTCTGAAATTTTTTGCTTTTTCCTGCTCCTCTTAGCATGATAAAGAAGATTCAAAGAGAGTGAGATGCCAGCTCCTTTCATTCAGTCAGTAGCTTCAATCATTTCTGGACGTTTTTCAATGGCAAAAATCAATGAATATTGTAAATGCACAAACAGTAATTTCTCCGCATTGCAAGGTGCAATTCTGAAATTTTTTGCTTTTTCCTGCTCCTCTTAGCATGATAAAGAAGATTCAAAGAGAGTGAGATGTCAGCTCCTTTCATTCAGTCAGTAGCTTCAAACATTTCTGGTATATGAATAACATGATGTTTTTCAATGGCAAAAATCAATGAATTTTGTAAATGCACAAACAGTAATTTCTCCGCATTGCAAGGTGCAATTCTGAAATTTTTTGCTTTTTCCTGCTCCTCTTAGCATGATAAAGAAGATTCAAAGAGAGTGAGATGCCAGTTCCTTTCATTCAGTCAGTAGCTTCAATCATTTCTGGTCGTTTTTCAATGGCAAAAATCAATGAATATTGTAAATGCACAAACAGTAATTTCTCCGCATTGCAAGGTGCAATTCTGAAATTTTTTGCTTTTTCCTGCTCCTCTTAGCATGATAAAGAAGATTCAAAGAGAGTGAGATGCCAGCTCCTTTCATTCAGTCAGTAGCTTCAATCATTTCTGGTATATGAATAACATGATGTTTTTCAATGGCAAAAATCAATGAATATTGTAAATGCACAAACAGTAATTTCTCCGCATTGCAAGGTGCAATTCTGAATTTTTTTGCTTTTTCCTGCTCCTCTTAGCATGATAAAGAAGATTCAAAGAGAGTGAGATGCCAGCTCCTTTCATTCAGTCAGTAGCTTCAATCATTTCTGGACGTTTTTCAATGGCAAAAATCAATGAATATTGTAAATGCACAAACAGTAATTTCTCCGCATTGCAAGGTGCAATTCTGAAATTTTTTGCTTTTTCCTGCTCCTCTTAGCATGATAAACAAGATTCAAAGAGAGTGAGATGCCAGCTCCTTTCATTCAGTCAGTAGCTTCAATCATTTCTGGACGTTTTTCAATGGCAAAAATCCATGAATATTGTAAATGCACAAACAGTAATTTCTCCGCATTGCAAGGTGCAATTCTGAAATTTTTTGCTTTTTCCTGCTCCTCTTAGCATGATAAAGAAGATTCAAAGAGAGTGAGATGCCAGCTCCTTTCATTCAGTCAGTAGCTTCAATCATTTCTGGACGTTTTTCAATGGCAAAAATCAATGAATATTGTAAATGCACAAACAGTAATTTCTCCGCATTGCAAGGTGCAATTCTGAAATTTTTTGCTTTTTCCTGCTCCTCTTAGCATGATAAAGAAGATTCAAAGAGAGTGAGATGTCAGCTCCTTTCATTCAGTCAGTAGCTTCAATCATTTCTGGACGTTTTTCAATGGCAAAAATCAATGAATATTGTAAATGCACAAACAGTAATTTCTCCGCATTGCAAGGTGCAATTCTGAAATTTTTTGCTTTTTCCTGCTCCTCTTAGCATGATAAAGAAGATTCAAAGAGAGTGAGATGTCAGCTCCTTTCATTCAGTCAGTAGCTTCAAACATTTCTGGTATATGAATAACATGATGTTTTTCAATGGCAAAAATCAATGAATTTTGTAAATGCACAAACAGTAATTTCTCCGCATTGCAAGGTGCAATTCTGAAATTTTTTGCTTTTTCCTGCTCCTCTTAGCATGATAAAGAAGATTCAAAGAGAGTGAGATGCCAGTTCCTTTCATTCAGTCAGTAGCTTCAATCATTTCTGGACGTTTTTCAATGGCAAAAATCAATGAATATTGTAAATGCACAAACAGTAATTTCTCCGCATTGCAAGGTGCAATTCTGAAATTTTTTGCTTTTTCCTGCTCCTCTTAGCATGATAAAGAAGATTCAAAGAGAGTGAGATGCCAGCTCCTTTCATTCAGTCAGTAGCTTCAATCATTTCTGGTATATGAATAACATGATGTTTTTCAATGGCAAAAATCAATGAATATTGTAAATGCACAAACAGTAATTTCTCCGCATTGCAAGGTGCAATTCTGAAATTTTTTGCTTTTTCCTGCTCCTCTTAGCATGATAAAGAAGATTCAAAGAGAGTGAGATGCCAGCTCCTTTCATTCAGTCAGTAGCTTCAATCATTTCTGGACGTTTTTCAATGGCAAAAATCAATGAATATTGTAAATGCACAAACAGTAATTTCTCCGCATTGCAAGGTGCAATTCTGAAATTTTTTGCTTTTTCCTGCTCCTCTTAGCATGATAAACAAGATTCAAAGAGAGTGAGATGCCAGCTCCTTTCATTCAGTCAGTAGCTTCAATCATTTCTGGACGTTTTTCAATGGCAAAAATCAATGAATATTGTAAATGCACAAACAGTAATTTCTCCGCATTGCAAGGTGCAATTCTGAAATTTTTTGCTTTTTCCTGCTCCTCTTAGCATGATAAAGAAGATTCAAAGAGAGTGAGATGCCAGCTCCTTTCATTCAGTCAGTAGCTTCAAACATTTCTGGTATATGAATAACATGATGTTTTTCAATGGCAAAAATCAATGAATATTGTAAATGCACAAACAGTAATTTCTCCGCATTGCAAGGTGCAAGTCTGAAATTTTTTGCTTTTTCCTGCTCCTCTTAGCATGATAAAGAAGATTCAAAGAGAGTGAGATGCCAGCTCCTTTCATTCAGTCAGTAGCTTCAATCATTTCTGGACGTTTTTCAATGGCAAAAATCAATGAATATTGTAAATGCACAAACAGTAATTTCTCCGCATTGCAAGGTGCAATTCTGAAATTTTTTGCTTTTTCCTGCTCCTCTTAGCATGATAAAGAAGATTCAAAGAGAGTGAGATGTCAGCTCCTTTCATTCAGTCAGTAGCTTCAAACATTTCTGGTATATGAATAACATGATGTTTTTCAATGGCAAAAATCAATGAATTTTGTAAATGCACAAACAGTAATTTCTCCGCATTGCAAGGTGCAATTCTGAAATTTTTTGCTTTTTCCTGCTCCTCTTAGCATGATAAAGAAGATTCAAAGAGAGTGAGATGCCAGTTCCTTTCATTCAGTCAGTAGCTTCAATCATTTCTGGTCGTTTTTCAATGGCAAAAATCAATGAATATTGTAAATGCACAAACAGTAATTTCTCCGCATTGCAAGGTGCAATTCTGAAATTTTTTGCTTTTTCCTGCTCCTCTTAGCATGATAAAGAAGATTCAAAGAGAGTGAGATGCCAGCTCCTTTCATTCAGTCAGTAGCTTCAATCATTTCTGGTATATGAATAACATGATGTTTTTCAATGGCAAAAATCAATGAATATTGTAAATGCACAAACAGTAATTTCTCCGCATTGCAAGGTGCAATTCTGAATTTTTTTGCTTTTTCCTGCTCCTCTTAGCATGATAAAGAAGATTCAAAGAGAGTGAGATGCCAGCTCCTTTCATTCAGTCAGTAGCTTCAATCATTTCTGGACGTTTTTCAATGGCAAAAATCAATGAATATTGTAAATGCACAAACAGTAATTTCTCCGCATTGCAAGGTGCAATTCTGAAATTTTTTGCTTTTTCCTGCTCCTCTTAGCATGATAAACAAGATTCAAAGAGAGTGAGATGCCAGCTCCTTTCATTCAGTCAGTAGCTTCAATCATTTCTGGACGTTTTTCAATGGCAAAAATCCATGAATATTGTAAATGCACAAACAGTAATTTCTCCGCATTGCAAGGTGCAATTCTGAAATTTTTTGCTTTTTCCTGCTCCTCTTAGCATGATAAAGAAGATTCAAAGAGAGTGAGATGCCAGCTCCTTTCATTCAGTCAGTAGCTTCAAACATTTCTGGTATATGAATAACATGATGTTTTTCAATGGCAAAAATCAATGAATATTGTAAATGCACAAACAGTAATTTCTCCGCATTGCAAGGTGCAAGTCTGAAATTTTTTGCTTTTTCCTGCTCCTCTTAGCATGATAAAGAAGATTCAAAGAGAGTGAGATGCCAGCTACTTTCATTCAGTCAGTAGCTTCAATCATTTCTGGACGTTTTTCAATGGTAAAAATCAATGAATATTGTAAATGCACAAACAGTAATTTCTCCACATTGCAAGGTGCAATTCTGAAATTTTTTGCTTTTTCCTGCTCCTCTTAGCATGATAAAGAAGATTCAAAGAGAGTGAGATGCCAGCTCCTTTCATTCAGTCAGTAGCTTCAATCATTTCTGGTATATGAATAACATGATGTTTTTCAATGGCAAAAATCAATGAATATTGTAAATGCACAAACAGTAATTTCTCCGCATTGCAAGGTGCAATTCTGAAATTTTTTGCTTTTTCCTGCTCCTCTTAGCATGATAAAGAAGATTCAAAGAGAGTGAGATGCCAGCTCCTTTCATTCAGTCAGTAGCTTCAATCATTTCTGGACGTTTTTCAATGGCAAAAATCAATGAATATTGTAAATGCACAAACAGTAATTTCTCCGCATTGCAAGGTGCAATTCTGAAATTTTTTGCTTTTTCCTGCTCCTCTTAGCATGATAAAGAAGATTCAAAGAGAGTGAGATGTCAGCTCCTTTCATTCAGTCAGTAGCTTCAAACATTTCTGGTATATGAATAACATGATGTTTTTCAATGGCAAAAATCAATGAATTTTGTAAATGCACAAACAGTAATTTCTCCGCATTGCAAGGTGCAATTCTGAAATTTTTTGCTTTTTCCTGCTCCTCTTAGCATGATAAAGAAGATTCAAAGAGAGTGAGATGCCAGTTCCTTTCATTCAGTCAGTAGCTTCAATCATTTCTGGACGTTTTTCAATGGCAAAAATCAATGAATATTGTAAATGCACAAACAGTAATTTCTCCGCATTGCAAGGTGCAATTCTGAAATTTTTTGCTTTTTCCTGCTCCTCTTAGCATGATAAAGAAGATTCAAAGAGAGTGAGATGCCAGCTCCTTTCATTCAGTCAGTAGCTTCAATCATTTCTGGTATATGAATAACATGATGTTTTTCAATGGCAAAAATCAATGAATATTGTAAATGCACAAACAGTAATTTCTCCGCATTGCAAGGTGCAATTCTGAAATTTTTTGCTTTTTCCTGCTCCTCTTAGCATGATAAAGAAGATTCAAAGAGAGTGAGATGCCAGCTCCTTTCATTCAGTCAGTAGCTTCAATCATTTCTGGACGTTTTTCAATGGCAAAAATCAATGAATATTGTAAATGCACAAACAGTAATTTCTCCGCATTGCAAGGTGCAATTCTGAAATTTTTTGCTTTTTCCTGCTCCTCTTAGCATGATAAAGAAGATTCAAAGAGAGTGAGATGCCAGCTCCTTTCATTCAGTCAGTAGCTTCAATCATTTCTGGACGTTTTTCAATGGCAAAAATCAATGAATATTGTAAATGCACAAACAGTAATTTCTCCGCATTGCAAGGTGCAATTCTGAAATTTTTTGCTTTTTCCTGCTCCTCTTAGCATGATAAAGAAGATTCAAAGAGAGTGAGATGTCAGCTCCTTTCATTCAGTCAGTAGCTTCAAACATTTCTGGTATATGAATAACATGATGTTTTTCAATGGCAAAAATCAATGAATTTTTGTAAATGCACAAACAGTAATTTCTCCGCATTGCAAGGTCAATTCTGAAATTTTTTGCTTTTTCCTGCTCCTCTTAGCATGATAAAGAAGATTCAAAGAGAGTGAGATGCCAGTTCCTTTCATTCAGTCAGTAGCTTCAATCATTTCTGGACGTTTTTCAATGGCAAAAATCAATGAATATTGTAAATGCACAAACAGTAATTTCTCCGCATTGCAAGGTGCAATTCTGAAATTTTTTGCTTTTTCCTGCTCCTCTTAGCATGATAAAGAAGATTCAAAGAGAGTGAGATGCCAGCTCCTTTCATTCAGTCAGTAGCTTCAATCATTTCTGGTATATGAATAACATGATGTTTTTCAATGGCAAAAATCAATGAATATTGTAAATGCACAAACAGTAATTTCTCCGCATTGCAAGGTGCAATTCTGAATTTTTTGCTTTTTCCTGCTCCTCTTAGCATGATAAAGAAGATTCAAAGAGAGTGAGATGCCAGCTCCTTTCATTCAGTCAGTAGCTTCAATCATTTCTGGACGTTTTTCAATGGCAAAAATCAATGAATATTGTAAATGCACAAACAGTAATTTCTCCGCATTGCAAGGTGCAATTCTGAAATTTTTTGCTTTTTCCTGCTCCTCTTAGCATGATAAACAAGATTCAAAGAGAGTGAGATGCCAGCTCCTTTCATTCAGTCAGTAGCTTCAATTTTTCTGGACGTTTTTCAATGGCAAAAATCAATGAATATTGTAAATGCACAAACAGTAATTTCTCCGCATTGCAAGGTGCAATTCTGAAATTTTTTGCTTTTTCCTGCTCCTCTTAGCATGATAAAGAAGATTCAAAGAGAGTGAGATGCCAGCTCCTTTCATTCAGTCAGTAGCTTCAAACATTTCTGGTATATGAATAACATGATGTTTTTCAATGGCAAAAATCAATGAATATTGTAAATGCACAAACAGTAATTTCTCCGCATTGCAAGGTGCAAGTCTGAAATTTTTTGCTTTTTCCTGCTCCTCTTAGCATGATAAAGAAGATTCAAAGAGAGTGAGATGCCAGCTACTTTCATTCAGTCAGTAGCTTCAATCATTTCTGGACGTTTTTCAATGGTAAAAATCAATGAATATTGTAAATGCACAAACAGTAATTTCTCCACATTGCAAGGTGCAATTCTGAAATTTTTTGCTTTTTCCTGCTCCTCTTAGCATGATAAAGAAGATTCAAAGAGAGTGAGATGCCAGCTCCTTTCATTCAGTCAGTAGCTTCAAACATTTCTGGTATATGAATAACATGATGTTTTTCAATGGCAAAAATCAATGAATATTGTAAATGCACAAACAGTAATTTCTCTGCATTGCAAGGTGCAATTCTGAAATTTTTTGCTTTTTCCTGCTCCTCTTAGCATGATAAAGAAGATTCAAAGAGAGTGAGATGCCAGCTACTTTCATTCAGTCAGTAGCTTCAATCATTTCTGGACGTTTTTCAATGGTAAAAATCAATGAATATTGTAAATGCACAAACAGTAATTTCTCCACATTGCAAGGTGCAATTCTGAAATTTTTTGCTTTTTCCTGCTCCTCTTAGCATGATAAAGAAGATTCAAAGAGAGTGAGATGCCAGCTCCTTTCATTCAGTCAGTAGCTTCAAACATTTCTGGTATATGAATAACATGATGTTTTTCAATGGCAAAAATCAATGAATATTGTAAATGCACAAACAGTAATTTCTCCGCATTGCAAGGTGCAATTCTGAAATTTTTGCTTTTTTCCTGCTCCTCTTAGCATGATAAAGAAGATTCAAAGAGAGTGAGATGCCAGCTCCTTTCATTCAGTCAGTAGCTTCAAACATTTCTGGTATATGAATTACATGATGTTTTTCAATGGCAAAAATCAATGAATATTGTAAATGCACAAACAGTAATTTCTCCGCATTGCAAGGTGCAATTCTGAAATTTTTTGCTTTTTCCTGCTCCTCTTAGCATGATAAAGAATATTCAAAGAGAGTGAGATGCCAGCTCCTTTCATTCAGTCAGTAGCTTCAATCATTTCTGGATGTTTTTCAATGGCAAAAATCAATGAATATTGTAAATGCACAAACTGTAATTTCTCCGCATTGCAAGGTGCAATTCTGAAATTTTTGGCTTTTTCCTGCTCCTCTTAGCATGATAAAGAAGATTCAAAGAGAGTGAGATGCCAGCTCCTTTCATTCAGTCAGTAGCTTCAATCATTTCTGGACGTTTTTCAATGGCAAAAATCAATGAATATTGTAAATGCACAAACAGTAATTTCTCCGCATTGCAAGTGCAATTCTGAATTTTTTGCTTTTTCCTGCTCCTCTTAGCATGATAAAGAAGATTCAAAGAGAGTGAGATGCCAGCTCCTTTCATTCAGTCAGTACCTTCAATCATTTCTGGATGTTTTTCAATGGCAAAAATCAATGAATATTGTAAATGCACAAACAGTAATTTCTCCGCATTGCAAGGTGCAATTCTGAAATTTTTTGCTTTTTCCCGCTCCTCTTAGCATGATAAAGAAGATTCAAAGAGAGTGAGGTGCCAGCTCCTTTCATTCAGTCAGTAGCTTCAAACATTTCTGGTATATGAATAACATGTTTTTCAATGGCAAAAATCATTGAATATTGTAAATGCACAAACAGTAATTTCTCCGCATTGCAAGGTGAAATTCTGAAATTTTTTGATTTTTCCTGCTCCTCTTAGCATGATAAAGAAGATTCAAAGAGAGTGAGATGCCTGCTCCTTTCATTCAGTCAGTAGCTTCAATCATTTCTGGACGTTTTTCAATGGCAAAAATCAATGAATATTGTAAATGCACAAACAGTAATTTCTCCGCATTGCAAGGTGCAATTCTGAAATTTTTTGCTTTTTCCTGCTCCTCTTAGCATGATAAAGAAGATTCAAAGAGAGTGAGATGCCAGCTCCTTTCATTCAGTCAGTAGCTTCAATCATTTCTGGACGTTTTTCAATGGCAAAAAATCAATGAATATTGTAAATGCACAAACAGTAATTTCTCCGCATTGCAAGGTGCAATTCTGAAATTTTTTGCTTTTTCCTGCTCCTCTTAGCATGATAAAGAAGATTCAAAGAGAGTGAGATGCCAGCTCCTTTCATTCAGTCAGTAGCTTCAAACATTTCTGGTATATGAATAACATGATGTTTTTCAATGGCAAAAATCAATGAATATTGTAAATGCACAAACAGTAATTTCTCCGCATTGCAAGGTGCAAGTCTGAAATTTTTTGCTTTTTCCTGCTCCTCTTAGCATGATAAAGAAGATTCAAAGAGAGTGAGATGCCAGCTACTTTCATTCAGTCAGTAGCTTCAATCATTTCTGGACGTTTTTCAATGGTAAAAATCAATGAATATTGTAAATGCACAAACAGTAATTTCTCCACATTGCAAGGTGCAATTCTGAAATTTTTTGCTTTTTCCTGCTCCTCTTAGCATGATAAAGAAGATTCAAAGAGAGTGAGATGCCAGCTCCTTTCATTCAGTCAGTAGCTTCAATCATTTCTGGACGTTTTTCAATGGCAAAAATCAATGAATATTGTAAATGCACAAACAGTAATTTCTCCGCATTGCAAGGTGCAATTCTGAAATTTTTTGCTTTTTCCTGCTCCTCTTAGCATGATAAAGAAGATTCAAAGAGAGTGAGATGTCAGCTCCTTTCATTCAGTCAGTAGCTTCAATCATTTCTGGACGTTTTTCAATGGCAAAAATCAATGAATATTGTAAATGCACAAACAGTAATTTCTCCGCATTGCAAGGTGCAATTCTGAAATTTTTTGCTTTTTCCTGCTCCTCTTAGCATGATAAAGAAGATTCAAAGAGAGTGAGATGTCAGCTCCTTTCATTCAGTCAGTAGCTTCAAATCATTTCTGGTATATGAATAAGATGTTTTTCAATGGCAAAAATCAATGAATTTTGTAAATGCACAAACAGTAATTTCTCCGCATTGCAAGGTGCAATTCTGAAATTTTTTGCTTTTTCCTGCTCCTCTTAGCATGATAAAGAAGATTCAAAGAGAGTGAGATGCCAGTCCTTTCATTCAGTCAGTAGCTTCAATCATTTCTGGACAGTTTTTCAATGGCAAAAATCAATGAATATTGTAAATGCACAAACAGTAATTTCTCCGCATTGCAAGGTGCAATTCTGAAATTTTTTGCTTTTTCCTGCTCCTCTTAGCATGATAAAGAAGATTCAAAGAGAGTGAGATGCCAGCTCCTTTCATTCAGTCAGTAGCTTCAATCATTTCTGGATGAATAACTGTTTTTCAATGGCAAAAATCAATGAATATTGTAAATGCACAAACAGTAATTTCTCCGCATTGCAAGGTGCAATTCTGAAATTTTTTGCTTTTTCCTGCTCCTCTTAGCAGGATAAAGAAGATTCAAAGAGAGTGAGATGCCAGCTCCTTTCATTCAGTCAGTAGCTTCAATCATTTCTGGACGTTTTTCAATGGCAAAAATCAATGAATATTGTAAATGCACAAACAGTAATTTCTCCGCATTGCAAGGTGCAATTCTGAAATTTTTTGCTTTTTTCCTGCTCCTCTTAGCATGATAAACAAGATTCAAAGAGAGTGAGATGCCAGCTCCTTTCATTCAGTCAGTAGCTTCAATCATTCTGGAAATGAACAAACATGGTTTTTCAATGGCAAAAATCAATGAATATTGTAAATGCACAAACAGTAATTTCTCCGCATTGCAAGGTGCAATTCTGAAATTTTTGCTTTTTCCTGCTCCTCTTAGCATGATAAAGAGATTCAAAGAGAGTGAGATGCCAGCTCCTTCATTCAGTCAGTAGCTTCAATCATTTCTGGTTTGAATAACATGATGTTTTTCAATGGCAAAATCAATGAATATTGTAAATGCACAAACAGTAATTTCTCCGCATTGCAAGGTGCAAGTCTGAAATTTTTTGCTTTTTCCTGCTCCTCTTAGCATGATAAAGAAGATTCAAAGAGAGTGAGATGCCAGCTACTTTCATTCAGTCAGTAGCTTCAATCATTTCTGGACGTTTTTCAATGGTAAAAATCAATGAATATTGTAATGCACAAACAGTAATTTCTCCACATTGCAAGGGTGCAATTCTGAAATTTTGTTGCTTTTTCCTGCTCCTCTTAGCATGATAAAGAAGATTCAAAGAGAGTGAGATGCCAGCTCCTTTCATTCAGT